>NC_056735.1:752191989-752476989 GCF_019279795.1 Protopterus annectens | reverse complement strand
GGGAGTGGTAAGCATCAGGTAGTCTATCTACCACAAGAGGAGTGGTTCCTGGCCCAGAAATTGTAGCTATTGGCTGTTTTGGGCAGTTTTTTCCATCTCTTTCAACTTTCTGGTTTAAAAGCCCACATCTGTGCTTGTTTCCCACCTTTCCTGTAACTAATCTAGTCCAGATACAGATTTGCTGTATCCATGACTGTTTGTAAGCTTCTGAGCAGTGCCAAAATCTGCTCTTCAATTTTTCCCTTAGATCTACTAGTTCTCTCCTCTCCTACACTTTTACTAGCTTATTAGTTTAGCACTTTACCAGACTTCTTGTAGCAATTATTGTAGCACACAAAAGTGCTACCAGCACTAAATGTTCTACAAGGAAAGAGCTCCAGTACTTATTAATGCCCACCTCTCCAGGCATGCCTAAAGGTCAGTTCCATGTGCTTTCTCCTATTAGTCTGGTGAACTTAGGCATCCTGAGGCAATGTACACTGACAATCCTCTCCTCTTACCTCCCAACATTCCGACTTGTGAGAGATGCACTTATATATCCAAATTGGAAGCCACGCACTCTCCAGCCAAGACCGGAATAGCTGGTCAAGAGGAGAAGGTCAACACTTACACCACACCACATGGAACACATAGCCCTCCAGAACACACATCAGCACTGCCTTCACATAAAAACACAAACCACACACCCACCTTCATGGAGGCTCTCAATAAAAATCTACCCAAACAGCAGAGATCTCCAAGGCAAAAAGGCACTTCACCACCACAACACAACACTAATCATGAGACACATAACTCTCCTAAACAGTGTGCCACTCAACCAAAGCCCCTAAGGCAAAACAGCATGTCCAACACACTAGTCATATTTGACATGATGGTGAGGCATACTGATGTCCCACTCGTTAAGCTGAATAAGGAGAAAGTAACAGTCAGCTGCCTGTCAGGCGCCAGGATCCACCACATAACGCAAGCACTCAGGTCCCTCAAAAACAGGTACAAATATGACTCTGTCATTGTACATGTGGGTGTGAATGACCTGAGACATACCTCCCTGGACTACATGAAAAGAGACATGGAGGAGCTCTCAGATTATGTAGCCCAGGCGGGTATGACCCTAGCCCTGAGCAGTATCCTACCATCACCCAGAATTATACCACAGCACAAGCAGAAAATGATTGATTTCAACAATTGGCTAAGTTTCTGGTGTCATTCTAAGGGGATCCAGTATCTGTCTGCCTGGGATGACAAGACTAACAGACCTCAATGCTTTGCCAGAGATGGCCTGCATCTGTCACCCCTGGGCTTCCAGACACTGGCTAAGGCTCTTGCCACCTCTATAGTGTCTTTTTTAGGCAGTGTTCCAAAGACCAAATTACCACTGCTCAACGCTACAAGTCTAAATCTCAAAATGCACTCACTTGAAGCACTCCAACATTTGTGCTGTAACAGAGACCTGGGTTCAAGGCAGCAGAAAGCACCCCTGCACTACCAGGCTATAACTCATTCCACACCTTTTGGCCCCAGACCTTGGACCGAAGCACCAAAGGCGGTGGTGTTTCCATATTCATAAAGGATGCGCATACCTACAGACTGGTACCCCAACATAATGCATCTGAGATACTTTAGGTGCAGCTAACATTGGATAAGACAGCAATTCAGGTGGTAGCCTGCTATAGATACCCAACCATGTCCCAAGACTCACACTCCATGTTCCTAAGCACCCTGGAGAATATCAGGGTCCAATCTAACACTCTCATACTGAGCAACTTCAACTACCCCTCCATTAACTGGGAAAACTATTCATGTACAAATATGCTTGCCCAATGCTGTCTGGAATTCATTAATTCCAGTGCCCAGGACCAGCTCATTCTTACCCCCACTAGAGGTAGCAACATCCTTGACCTGGTCATTACTAACATGGGCGACTGTTGCTCCACACCAATAGTCAACTCCTCCCTGGTTAGATCTGACCACAAACTAATCACCTTGGAAATCCACATCCCCCACCCCTACCCCCCCCCCCCAACAAAGGTAACCACCATGAAAAACTTCTCCAAAGCTAACTTTGGGCTCTTAAAAACAGAGGTGGCTAACTTCACGGTACCCGTGCAAATGGAGAATATTTGCATGACCGACAAATCATACACCAATGCACTGTACGAACACATACACAAATGCATGGATCTCGCCATACCCAATAAAACCAAGACGCTCTCCTGAAAAAGAAGGAAGCCAATCTGGTGGTCACCTGCCATAAACAAACTCTACAACAGAAGGAAGAAACTGATGCAGAATAAGGTGAAGTCCCAAGACTGGAAAAACTCCCTTATCAGCCTCAAAAAAAGGTTGAGATCCCTCATCAAATCCTCTAAAGCTAGCTATGAAAACAGAATTGCAGCAGATAGTAAAGACAACCACAAGGCCTTCTATAGTTATGTAAAGAATCTCCATGGCAATACCCAGATTAGCTCTGAGCTACTGCACAATGGTACCTCCTATAATGAGCCAACAGATATTGCCAATATACTGGCCGACAGATTCAGTGCTAACTTTACCCATTCTCCCCCCCCAAAGGACCAGTCACAATACCAGTAGATTACCCAGTATTACTGCTGCATAAGTTAAAACAGCACTGTCCAAGGCAAAGAATACAGCTTCTGTGGGACCTGACAATATCCCTGACTGTGTTCTACATGAACTACAGAGTTAACTGGCACCTCACCTGTGTGCCCTGTTCAATCACAGTCTCACCTCAGGCTTTGTCCCTACCAAATGGTGCACTGCTACAGTCATCCCTCTCCACAAAGGAGGAGTGACTACAGACCCCGGAATTATCACCCCATTAGCCTGACAAGTCTGATATGCAAAGCTATGGAACTCATCATCATGGCCCTAATAAACAAGGATATAGGGAATCTCCAAACTCTGGATCCTACACAGTTTGGTTTTGTGAAGGGTAGATCATGCCTGCTCAACTTGGTTGACTTCTTTCAGTCAATCACCAGAGCCGTGGATGAAGGCAAGGTGGTTCATACAGCCTACCTTGATCTGGCCAAGGCCTTTTATACCATTCCACACTCAGGAATCATAGAAAATCTCACTAAGCTAGGCAACAACTCCTATATCACTAGGTGGGTTACAAACTGGCTCACAGATAGAACCCACAATGTGAAAGTAGCTGCCTCCAAGTCAGACTGCCAACCAGTTATGAGTGGAATCCCACAGGGTTCGGTCCTGGGTCCTCTCCTGTTTGGTATCTACTTCTCTGAAGTCCAGCCAAACACAAAGGGACTCTGGCTGACAAAGTTTGCAGACGATTGCAAGTTGGGAGCTATGATTAACTCCCCAAGTGATGCTGACATCCTACAGAAAGGCCTCAATGAGACCAATGACTGGTGTCAAAACCATGGCCTTAAGCTCAATGCCAAAAAATGTGTCATCATCCCCCCTGGGAGAGACCCTGTTCCCTTGAATTACCACATTGATGGTAGTCCACTGAACACAGAAGGCGTTATAAGAGATCTGGGAACACAGGATGACAACAACCTCTCTTTTGACCACCATGTTGCCACTGTGGTCAGAAAGTCCTTCTATGCGGCACATCTCATTACTAAGGGTTTGGCATCCAGGAAGAAAGAGGTTATTGTCTCCCTCTACTCTTCCCTCATTAGGCCAATCATTGAGTACAATGTCCAATTTGGTATGTACCTCACTAAACACCTGCGACAACTGGAGAGGACACAAAAGTACCTCACAAAGAGAATCATAGGCCTTAAACACTTGTCCTATATGGACAGATTCAAAAAACTACAACTATTCTCTGTCTCATATCGCCTACTTATAGACGATCTCTGCTTGACTTACAAAGCCATGTCTGACCCAGCTCTGTTAGAAATGCTACAGCTAAAGAAATCCAGTCCCTCCGCATCACACGCTCCAACATGCTGGAGAGACAGGTTCATAACCCAGAGACTGCCTATGCAATGGAATAGACTTCCCATACATGTCAAGCAGAGCATCTCACTGGCCCTCTTCAAGAAAAATCTTGATGAGTGGATGGGAAATAGAAATTTCGGGTCTATATTAGAACATCGAAGTTTCAAAACTTCGAATGTTCTAATATCAAAACCTATTCAGTGATAGCTGAAAATACTGAAGCAACAGAAAAGCAAATTTTTTCCTAGGGAAAGAATTTGGTTGTCCATTTCTGTTGCTTCGGTATTTTCAGCACTGTGGTGGAAAGTTATGGGTCAGGTTCAGGTAAGTGTGTGATTGAGTGCGGGTTAGGGTAGTTAGGGTTAGGGTGCGGGTTAGGTATGTGTGCGATTGTGTGGATGTGAGGGTTAGGTTGGGTTAGGTGAGTTAGGGTTAGGGCGTGGGTTAGGTATGTGTGCGATTGTGTAGACATGAGGGTTAGGGCGGGTTAGGTGAACTAGGGTTAGGGCATGGGTCAGGTAAGTGTGCGATAGTGACGGACCTTAGGGTTTGGGTTTGGGTTAAGGTAAGTGGATAGTTAGTGGTGTGTGTATAGTTTAGTGTATAGTTAGGTGTAAGATTTTAGGTGTATGTGTGTGGATTGCTGTTTGTTTGGTGTGCTTGTGTTGTGTATGTGTTTTGCAAAAGCAAATTTTTTTCCCTAGAATAAAATTCGCTGTTCTGTATGTTCGATGTTTTCAGCTTTCGCTGAATAGGGTTCAATATTAGAACATTCAAAGTTTTGAAATTTCGATGTTCTAATATAGACCTGAAAATTCACCCCAGGGATCACTCCAGTGGCTCTACTTGACAGAGGCACGAGGAACTATGGTTGGGTGGCATGATGCCAGGGTAATCCTATGAGCTAGGCTTGTAAAGGCTCCAGGGCCATTAGCCTAGTACACACCTATGAACCTATGAACCTAATAGGGATGAATGTTAGTAGGGCTACAGAAAATAGGCAAGATGGTCTGGAATTTACTGTAGAAAACTGGCAAAGGAACCAAGATATTGGGAGGAAATAACTAAAGAAAAGATAACAGAGTGTAATGAGGTCCAGAAGACATTTGCAGCCTAGAGATTGTCTTCCCTACCAAGGATTGGTATCAGAGTATAGGCAAAGAGAAAGGGATAGGGGAAACTTAAGTGAAAGACCTGCTCTGGTAGAGTTTTTAGCTGAATGTATAACAGAAGCTGCTGTTAAAAAAGGGATAATTAGTAGGACATATAAAATATTGCATGATACCTATAATAATTAAATAATAATAATTAATATAATAATCTATATAATAATTAATACTTAATAATTAAAATTAATTGGACAAATCTTTATAGCTATTCTCCCACCACCTAATGGAACAAGCTTCCCATGTCTCAGAAATATTACCAATGTCCATGAGTTCAAGAAAACACTCAAACAATATCTAAACAGCACCTGGCTATGTCTATGTGACCATCCCAACTGAGTCCTGTTCCTTCTCTATTACTACTTTCTCCCTTCTCATTCTCCCTCCCCTACTGACTCCCTACCTTTAGTCATATTTCTCTTCATATTATCCTCACTCTCTGTATACTTCTTATTTTTTAATTTTCTTTTCTTCTCTAACTATACATATATTGCCATTTTTTTCTTATTTATTTTATATTATCAAGTTAATTTTCTTGTACTGTTACAATATGGAGCTTTCCTAATGTACATTACTTTTGCATGTAAATTATCTTGTATTGTAATCTGGAGCTTTTCTCCCTGGCCTCCTCTGAAAAAGGGCATTTGCCCAGCTGGACTATCCCGTTCAACAAATATCAAATAAATAATAAATAAATAAATATAATCAATCAGTGGCAGTTAGAATAGATTGGGAAGAGAGACTAGATAAGCAATTTACAGGGGAACAATGGAAGGACATATGTATGGCTCTCAAGTATGCAACGAAGTCCAGAAGGTTTAGGATCTTTGCTTTGAAGTCTTTGCATAGGTATTATTATACCCTAAGCTGACTTCAAAGAATTTCTCTTCAGGAAGATGGCAAACATTGGAGGGGTAAGGGGGAAGAAAGGGGTAACTAGGAGCATATGTTTTAAGAGTATAATGAGTTGACAGATTTTAAAAATTCTCTACAGAGTACACTGTCAGAAATCTAGGGTGAGCAAATGGGTGTAACTAAGAAAATTATTCTTTTGAGCTAGGACACAGGATCTGATTTGCTTCAACATAAAAAAACTAACTCAACTGTATTTGAAGTATTGAATATTATAAAAGAGATAACTGCTGATAACTTACGTCCTCTTTTTGTTTAAACTAGCTGCAAACTCCATTTCATATCTCATCTCCATTCTAATAAATAGATCTATCCAAGAAGCCATAGTTACTTATATTTGGAAGAAATTTTATGTAATACCTTTACACAAAGTAGGTAAAACCACTGACCCTTCTAATTTCCGGCCTGTAGCAATACTCTGTCTCCCCTACGAAAAATTATTGAAAAGTGCATTCATAAACAGTTCTTAGATCATCTCTTGCAAGAAAATCTCTTAACCCCCACATAACATGTCTTTCATCCTAACCATAGTACTTTCACAGCACTATTATCTTTCATGCAGACTATCTCTAGACTTCGAGACAATAATACACTATTCTCCTGCCTATTCCTTGACCTCTCAAAGGCCTTTGATACTGTTTCTCACAAATTACTTCTGTCTAAACTATCCAGCCTTTATCTCTCCAGCTCATCTCTTCCCTGGTTCACTAGTTACCTCTCAAACAGATTTCAGTCTGTAAAGAGTGGCACTCTGCATTCTTCCCCTTCCTTCCATCCAAACTGGGGTTCCCCAAGGCTGCATTTAGGACCCCTTCTTTTTAATATTTTTACCCAAGAATCCCTCCACTCAGTTGAAAAATGGCTTACAACCAACCAACTCCTACTTAATCGTAAGAAAACAAAACTCCTCCTCTTACGCCCAAAAAATCTCCAACACCTCAAATCTACTTTCACTGTCTCCTCCCTCAACAACACTACTATCATGTTGGAAGCTCACACTAAATTATTGGGGGTCATAACTGATGACCAATTAAATTTTGAGCTACACATTCAACAGTCTATTAAAAAGACACATATAAAATTGGCCTGCTTTATAGAAACAAAAACATCCTCACTAATAAATCTAACTCTCTCTTGCACAGGCCTGTCTTCTACTCTCCCTATTACATCCCATCCCAATTCTTACTAATATGTAATCTAATCTTTCAACTAAACTAGAACTCACCTACAATAAAATAGCCAGATTCGCAGCTAATCAACCCTACCACTCACACCACTGCCTATTTTTAAAAAAACCTACAGTGGCTAGAATTTCAACAATCTCTCCTTCTGTCCCAGCTGTATCAGACCCACTCCATTCTTAACCAACCCAACCCCTGTCCTGCTCTCTCTTTCCTAATATCTCTCTATACTTCAATCGTACTCTCAGTAGTTCTGACCAACACCTCCTTGAAACTTGTAAGCCCAATAAAAGCATGAGTAAACTTCTCTATAATTACTCTGCTACCAAAGTATTGAATAAATTGTCCCTACATATAAGAATGATCACAAATACTAACAGTTTCAAAAACACCTTAAAAGACCACCTATTAAACTCATGGATCTGTCCTTGTCATGATCATACCTAACCTTCCTCTCCACTCTTCTACTACTAACCCCTCCTTTCACTCCTTTTTCTCCCCCCCCCCAATATGTAATAATTGATTAAAAAAATAAATAACTCAATCCTACATTTCTCTGCTCCGAAGTGATGTTGTACTTTATTCTAAAATTGCTTCATACCTATACATAAATGACTGTCTGAACAATTGTAAGGTAAATATGCATTGGGTATTAACTATGATGATTCCTATACTACCTTATCCCTTCTTACATATAATTTTTTCTCCACATATGTAATCATCATAAGAATGTATGCTTTGGTTGTGATTATAGCATGTAATCGTATGTTGTGATCCAAATGCTAAATTTTCTGTCTGATTTTTTTATCAATTATTGTATCTTTTGGGGCTTTTCTCCTCGGGTCTCCGCTGAAAAAAGGGCACCTGCCCAGTCAGACTAACCCAGTCAACAAATGTCAAATAAAGAAATAAATAAATGAATGATGTTGTCAGAAGTTATCACTATTTCAATCCTGTAGGGCATTGCTATTCTTGTAAATTTTGTTGTATGTTAATCTAGAGGTGTTTTAAATATGATTGTTAGGCAATAAACATTTACACTTTATCCGTTTAACATGAACAGGCTGACAAAGTTAGTGCATTTCATTAAAGCTTTTGTAATATGACATTTATTGACAATGGGAACTTACAAATAAATATATACTTACATTTTTGCAAAGTAAATTTCAGATTTTTGAATTACATTTTCTACCCAGAGAGGCTTGCAAGATAAATTTGAGGTTTATTGTAATACAGTAATGACTATACAATCATGGGTGAAACTATATTTATTCTAAACTGGTGAGATTAGGATAAAGCTTATATGGGTAAATATTGACAGAATGAAGAAATCCATCTCTATATTTTTTTGGAAGATCATCATAGCTATTGTAAAATAGGAACGATTTAAAAAGATTGTTCTCAGCTTTCTAATGACGCCATCATTCGATGCACTTAACCGAGACAGTGTTAATGTCTAACAGCTGTACGGAGTCTGTGCATGTTACATAAGTAAGGACTGATATGCAGTACACTGCTATGAAACACTCTGTGCCACTAAGATTGTAACTGTTTAACTTTTTCCAGGTCATTTTACTTCTGCATTTCACAATATTTTAAAACACAAAGCTGACAAAAGCAAAACATTTCTAAGTAGGTCTGTGTAATTTAAATATATTTCTGCAAGCTTGCCACTGTCTTCAGTTTATGATCAGAATTTCTTCCCTTTGGTGATTGTCTTTCACTGTTGATATCAGCTGTGTTTTCTGACTACTAGATTAGCTGTCTGATTCATTTCCTACTACCATTGCTTAATACTTTCTTTAATACGTAGTTCAATCTATTCTAGTTGTCTCATCCTGAAGTATAAGTAATAAATTCAGTGGCTGGTTTACCTGAGTTTGCAAGCCAGACACCATTATTAACTGACCAGTTTGTGCAGGAGGTTGAAAAATACCAACTGAATTTAGTTGGTCTTATCTCTACATGTAATATTGGTTCTGGGTTGTTTTTCTCCTAGTCTGGAGCTGACCTTCAGAAGAAGCACTGATTGGGTAAAGATAAACTCATGAATCCTTGAATGGCTGCGTCCATTTAGAGTTTCTGCCAATAAACAAGAAGGTCACCTCAATGAGGATATGGATTACAAGAAAGAAATCTGTCTTTTGTTTACATGTTTGCACTTAACTGGTATTCAGAGTAATTAATTTTCATAGAGACTAGGGTGGTTGTGTTTGATTGCCCGGGTATCACTTACAGAATCGGATCTATTGGGAAACATCACACCCATGAGGGAACTATAAAGGTACCTGGAAGGGAGTGATTGGAAAGGGAAGTTTGAATATGAACCAGTAAATTGTTGTTACACTTATGAGTTAGTTATGGATTGTCTATAACAAACACCATGTTCAGACACAAGGATACTCATAAATGTACATAACACATTGGGCCAAAGGGCAATGACTGACTTTGTAGTCATGTAATCAAACATGAGGCCAGATAGATAGATAGATAGATAGATAGATAGATAGATAGATAGATAGATAGATAGATAGATAGATAGATAGATAGAAAGATATATAGATAGATATTCTGAACCCCCAGTCAAGAGAGTTGCCTTGTAGTCAACTTATCACATTTGATGGTGAGTTGGGTCAGATGTCTGGTATTGCGGTTGTCAGATCTGTGAAACCCATACATGTAGGGAAGATGTCCTGGGAATACTTAACTGGTGTGTCTCTGAGGGATGATTTTAAATTCTGACAGCAGAAGAACTTGTACCATATATTTAAGCTGGTCATATGCATGGAGTCTGAATGGATCCTATTGAAGACCTTAAATGCTGAGACCATGGCAAGGAGCTGCAGCCAACAAGCAGTAGGCACTTATTATGGCAGTAACTCAAGAACCTGCTACTGGATGTCTGAGTTGAAGAAAGCTGGCGAGTTAAAGAACTAGACTTTCTGTGCAATGTTACTAGAGGTGTCCACAGATCTGACTGATAGGCATGAGCAAGTCTAGAAGGCAGCTTTTTTGCTAACCAGGGGAAGCAAAGGCCTGGTTTGGGGAAAACATTGTAAAAGCCATGGAGAATAATGCTTGAAGTGCCTCAAAGAAGTTCTAGAAAACCATCTGGTGGTGCAGGGATGGGAGATGGAATATTGTGCAGTGTAGAGATAACTTTTATACATTTCCACAATTCCACCTTACAGAAATTCCCAAATTCTAGATCAAATCACTTAGAAATATTACAGTCTTGGCAATAGAGCTTCCAAACGTAAAAGCAAGTTTATTATTTTATCAAAATGAACTGATGCCTTAGCAAAAATACTGTCAAATGTTCTCAAATATTAGTCATGAAATATTCCTTAAATATCTGCTTCAGAATTGCTTAGTCAATCAGTGCATTAAAAAATTAACTAATCCATTAACTGCAGACTTAAAGTACCTAAAACATGTATCACTACCTTAACTCATAAAAATATCTATTCATAGATTCATAGATATCCAAAGTCACTGAGTCTCATTACCATTTTCACCTATCCAGAACCCCCTTTCTCCAGGAGGGCCATACCAGTCAAACCTGGACTAAATCTGTATATACCCATCTGGTCATCTAATTTATGCTTCAAGGAAGATAGTGAGTCACATCGATTAACATATAGGGGAAGTTTATTCTCCACAGGTTTGCGAGGGATTGGGTTATAAACCTACCCAACCATCAGGTTTTATTTACTTGCTGGTGAAGATTTAGGTCCCTGGTTCTGATATTGGTAGAGATATTGGACTTGCAGAAAAAACAGGAGGTTCAGCACAATTGGGTCTCCAATGGTGTGAGAAGAGACACAGAGGTCTTTCCTCAAACATCTATAAGACACTGAATGAAGTGATATAGCTTCCAGCCTGTCTTGTCAGCTCAGGAACTTTAGGCCTGTGATCTTTTTGGTTAGGAAACTGTGGGGGTCTTTCTAATTGTTTAATATGTTTAGTGGGGGCATTGTACTCAATAATTAGCCAGATTAACACTGAGTATAAAGGAATGATTACCTCTTTATACCTTGTTGATACTCCGTTGGCAATTAGCTTGACTAAATAAAAGGTTTTACTGACAACCTTTGCTACATGATAGTCAAAAAAGAAGGAGCTATCAATGCAAGTATATAGGTCCCTTACTACATTTTTATTTTGTAGAGGTGTGTTGTCTAGAGAGTATGATGAGAGAAGGGGTTGTCTACCTAAGTCTACCAAAAGTGATGATACTACATTTTTAGCATTTAGTTTGAGCTCATTTTTAGTACATCAAGAGTTTACTAGGATGAGTTCATTCTGGAGAGTCTGAGTTTCAACAACACCCAGTTCTCAACTGTCTGCAAACTTTTTAACCACAGGTCTTGACTCGCTACTTGGAGATGTGAAAGATAAATACCAAAAAGGAAAAGGATCAAGCACCATGGACTGAGGAATACAATTAGTCACTTTCATACTTTCTAATGAAGCACCTGCAACTCACACTGTGTGGCTTCTTACTTCCAACCAGTTTTCTATCTATCTGACCATGTATAATTCATTTAAATCATTTAGCTTTTGTATGATGCCAACATGGGAAACGGTGTCAAAAGCTTTAGCCTGGTCAAGATATACCACATATACTGCATAGGTACCGTTAACAGCCTCCATAACTGCATTGAAGAAATTTACAAGATTAAAAAGACAGGATCTACACTTCATAAAACCAAACTGTTGTTGGTTAAGTCTAACAAGATTCTGGATATTGCAGTTTAAGAGGTCAGTTGTAATACATTCCATGGTTTTGCAGATGAGGCTTGTAAGGCTGATAGGTCTGTAATTACCCAGGTCAGTAGGGTCACCCTTATGGATGGGCATCACCACTTCTGTGATCCACTTATCAGGGATAAATCTGTTAGCTAAACTTAAGTTAAACAGTTTGATATCATAGCATTTTGTATAGACTTCACAATAAATATTTATTTCACAATAGTTTCCAGCAATTTTCCTTCTTTAACAGTAACACTTTAAATGCTCCTGTAATGTTGACGTTTTTGGCTCCTCTATCCTAATAGCTCATTTTACACTGTCCTTCTCTCTTTTTTATCTCAAGGCTTGTAATGACAACTCTGCTAGTCCTGTTCTGTAATAATAATTATGAATGGGCTACATATAGTGTAGACTTTCTGCCAACTATTTTTTACTACACCTGGTGTATGTAGTGTAGACTTTCTGCTAACTATCTTTTCTATACCTGGTGGATTCTTGCTTAAACCCATTGGAGATTGTTTTTCTTTCTGCTTTTGGCATTAGACTCTCCTTTTGGCTCAACCTGCTCTGTTCACCTACCCTACCCCCATTTCCACCCACCCCCTCTTTCATTACATTTATACTTATCTAACCACTCCCCCTCCTCCTCTACCTATCACACCCCCTATTCCCACCCACCCCCTTCCGCTCCCCTCAGATATCCACTTCCTTTCCCCTCCCCATGTCTCTCAAATGCCCCATTCATCTTATCAAGCTCTTTTCCTTATCCCCTTTACCATTCTTTTTACATTTCTAGGAATAGTAACAACAATAACTCCTCTTCCTCCTCCATTCTCTTGCCCAGGCTATACTAGTACTCCACATAATACCTACTCTGACATTAATCCTAGCCTCTTTAACTCATCTCCCATTCTCCATGCTAAACTTCACTTCTTCACCTCTAACTACTCCTTGTACTTCTTACCATACTCCCACTTCCACTTCCTACAGTTCTTTATCTCTAGACTCTCAAATCTTATCCTCCCCTCCTCCCACTTCTTCTCCACACTTACCTGCTCAGGCGACATCCACCCCAACCCAGGACCCCTGACTCTTACAACTGCTCTAATCATACTTTCCCCAAGTGCTCCAAATCTCTTCATATTACCACTCTCAATTTGCAAAGTATCTGCAACAATACCACCGAGCTTCATGCTTGGCTTACTCAAAACAAAACTGACATTCTAGCTGCTACAGAAACATGGTTAAAACCCACAATTCAGGAATCTGAAATTCTCCCCCCAAACTATAATATCATTAGGGCAGATAGAAAAAAGAAAAAATGAGGTGGCATAGTCCTTTTCTATCCCAATACCCTCAATATTACCGCATATAGTGGTTACATCCATAAATTCCAACATGCCAAGCTTCTAATCTCCTTTCTTGAAATTAACAATTCAAAAAAACTTTGTATTACTGTGCTACATATATATATATATATATATATATATATATATATATATATATATATATATATATATATATATATATATATATATATATAGATATATATATATATATAGATATATATATATATATATATAGATATATATATATATATATATATCCCAACTGGTAACAATATTCCAACACTACAGGATATTTTATCTTGACTTTCCTACAACATAACAAATGAAAACAATTGTCCTTGGGGACATGCATATTGATTGGTCTTCTCTCTCCTCTAACCAGTCTTCTGCCAGTAAAAAATTTTCCCACTTTACTCAACTTATTAATAAAGATACTAGGTACAATAACAAAACCAATGTAGGATCCATCCTTGATTGGATTCTAGTTTCAAATCCATCCAAATTCATTTCCTCTGGCACTTTGCCTAACTCCATTAGTGATCACCTCCCCTCTTACTCAATCCCAGCATGCTCAGCCTTCCCAAAAAAACATAATATTAAATTAGTGCAAAACTTCTCTAATTTCAACCCTAGTACATTTAACAGCACCTTAAATAACATAAACTGGAGCATCCCTAAATTTATCCCCCTGTATGATGCAATAATCTACTTTAATAATTCTTTCCTAGAATTACTAGATAAGTCTAGCTCCTTCAAGATACAAAATAACTAAAACACGTAACGCCCCATGGCTAACCAAAACTACCAAAGAAATCATGCGTAATAGGAACAAAGCATGGAAAGCATGGCTTCAATCCAAGAATATATCCAAACTTATTCAATATGAAGAGCTCATAACCAAGCCAAAAACTCATTGCTAAAGACAAGCAGTACTACTTCTGGAACCAACAAAATCATAGAAATAGAAACCCCAAATCCTTCTGGGTTTCCATTAACAACCTCCTGTCCCCAGGCACAAAACCCAATCCTTGCCCACACCCTGACAAACCTCCTGAACAAATGGCTAGTATCTTTAACTCATATGTTATTGACACCATTGACAATATTACCCCTACCTTCTACTGTCCCCTCCCAAAACCCTCTACTACTTCCTCTCTATCTCATAGTCCACCTCAAAATATCCCAAACTCTCCTTGTTCTACTCACCAGATCTCTCCACCTACTAAAACTCTCCACCCAAACAGCACCTACACAACTACCCATCCACCTTTCAACCTCTCCATCCATACCTGCTATGTCAAAAAAACTACTTCTACAATTAAAGCCCTGCACAAACTCTGCCAATAACATTCCTGCCAAATTTCTTAAACTCTCTGCAGACTCAGTGGCGTATCCCATAAGCATTCTGATTAATAGATCTATCCAAGAATCCTATGTCCCTACTGTATGGAAAAATGCTATAATATTACCTCTACATAAAGATGACCCCTCTACCGACATCTTCGTCCCGATGCTATACTTTCCCCTATCTCCAAAGTCCTAGAAAAATGCATTCAGAAATAACTTTTAAATTTCTTTCTACAACACAACATTCCTTCCCCCACACAGCATGGGTTACAACCAGTACATAGCATCTCCACTGCTCTCATTTCCTTCTTGGATACAGTCAACAAAGTCTAATACAGAGGAAATATTGTATCAGCCCTTTTCCTAGACCTATCAAAAGCATTTGAAACTATCTCCCACTCCATCCTCCTCTCTCGGCTCTCCCTACTCTCCACTCCCTTAACTGGTTCAGTACCTACCTTTCTAACAGAGAGCATGCTGTTAAATGGCAAAACTCCATTTCCCCTTTCATTCACAGCCCTACAAGGGTGCCTCAAGGTTCTATTCTTGGCCCTCTTCTCTTTAACATACTTATCAATAATCTCCAACAAGTTATATCACAGGGCTCCCTAATCCAGTATGCAGACGACTCCACTACAGTCTGCTCAGCTAACAATGTTAACACCCTAAAACAAATTACCGAAACTACTTTTTCCTCAATAGAATCCTGGCTACACATAAATCACCTCTCCCTAAATCCCCCCAAAAACAAACTTATAATCTTCACTCCCAAGTGTAACTCACCCATCAATAAAGCTGACCTTGAAACTTTCTCTCACAACTCCATCCAAACTGAGCTAGTTACCCATACTAAACTGCTAGGAGTAATTATTAATGAAAATCTTAAATTTGATCACCACATCCAAAACAATATTAGTAAGACCCACAAAAAACTTGGGCTGCTATATAGGCATAACAAATTTCTCCCCCTCCCTTCCAAGCAAGTGCTCGCACTATCCTACCTTCTACCTTCTCTAACTTATGGTGCCCCCTTATTAAACAACCTGCAGTCTTCTCTAATGGCCAAATTAGACACTTGCCATAACAAAATTGCTAAATTTGCCACAAACAGTCGCCACTCTACTCACCACTGTACTGCCTTAAAACAACTGAAATGGCTTGAACTCCCTCACTATCTTCTCCTTCTCCAGCTTTCCATCACTCATTAACTGATCTATAAACCTTATGATTATCCAGCTCTAAGCTCCATTTTCTCCCTGTATAATCCAGCCTATCCTCTTCGCTCTGAGCACCAATATCTGCTCCAAATGCAAAAACCAAAACTCCCTGCAGGTCCGTTACTATACTCATGAACCATCTCGAAAATCTGAAACAACCTTCCAGCTCCAATTTGATTACAACCATCACCAGCTACCTTCAAAGCTGCCCTTCACAGCCACCTCTCCTCTTCATGGCCATGTAAATGCTCAACGCCTTCTTCAGCAATTACCTAAATTTTAACCTAATAATAAAATAGTAAAACTCTGTCTACACCCAAATTCACCTCCATTTTCCTCTGTAACTTTGTACCCCTTACTCTAGGTTTACATGATTTTCACAATGGTCACTCTATTCAATGTAAATACTATGTAAATAGTAAGTTATGAAACTTTTATGTTCTACTTTTTTGTGCAATTTATAAGTTTATATGTATATTGGCAGGTTGTACTTTTGTGTCATTGGGTCACTCTATACTATGTAAATACTTTTCTAGACAAACACTAAGGTTATTGAAACCTTTATGTACTGCTTTTTTGTGCAACCTATAAGTTTATATGTATATTGGCAGGTTGTATTTCTGTGTTATTGATACTTGTTACTGTGAGCAATACTGAACTTTGTTGTTATTTCTACCTGTTACTGTGGAGTTTTCTGCCCGAGCCTCCACTGAAAATGGGCTAGCATGGCGCAATGGTCTTTCCCAGTAAACAAACGTCAATAAATAAATAAATAAATATTAATTCATTATTCAGCTCTGACAGACATTTTGCACATCCACATAATGAACAGCATCAGAACCACTACATCCAGGGATTTAAATTTTGCATGTGGCATAAATAAGACATGTTTGCAAGACAGATATGCATCTCAGAGGATCCCCATGCTCTGGAACAGGCTTTTCATAAATGTGAAGTAAAGTCATTCCCTAATCCTATTTAAGTATAACCTTGACCAATGGATGGTAAATCAGAAATTCACCCAGTGTCTGGCCCACATGTCTCTGATCAACAGAGGTAGACAGTAATGCCCAAACTAATATACTCCACCACCACCAAATAACCTCTAGAAAGTTCCTAACTAACATACCCCTCCTGATAAATGTTAATGATACAGAGGGACACAACTGGGTTAGACTAAATGACTAGACTTATAAAGGCGCATGTGGTCATTAGCCTAGTATATAACTATGAACCTAAGAACTATGAACCTATTATTTAAACATTGGGTTGCAATGTATTCAGATCTTTCATCCTCATACTGCAAGAATTCTGGATGAAGCCAACAAATAATGGCAGACAAAGGCCAGAAATCAGGAACACACTTTAAATATTGCTCTTATAAACACAGAAACTTGTTAGAATAACAGGTTTTGCATTAACATGCATTTTCTAAAGAATATGAAACCTGGGACTAAACTATATGTCATTTAGTAACTACAATCTTCAATGACTTGCAGAAAAAAAAACACAAAATTTATGATGAAAAGTGTGATAATAGGAGGTACTGCCAGCACAGCTATCTGGAATTTTGTAAATAATTATATGACATTTGTGAATGTCAAACTGATTTATACAAGATGCTTGTGTTATAAATGTATGAGAAATGTATGTCATGTGTGCATCAAATTGATTTGTACAGATGTTTGTGTTGAAAAGGTATTTGTAAAGTGCTTGTGTTTGAAATGTATCCACAGTGTGCCCTACTGGAGAGACAAGAAATGCACATGCACTATCAAAACTGTTTAAATGTATATGTTTTAACAGAGGAAACTGGAAGGTTAACATCAGTTCAGCAAATTTTAAAATATATCTGAAATTAAATCACTTTAGACCATAAAGATGCTATCTGACAGGTTTCAATGCAGCCAGAGACACAAAGTCTGTACCAGTAAGCTTTTTGTATTGTCTTTGGGGTGACCTAATTACTACTCTAGAAGCATGGAGGTATGAAATTGTTTTATGACTTCCAGCACCTGCCACAGATCTGAGCAAAAATCCTTCTGTCTGCATTTTTACAGGTAGGTGCTAAACACTGCCAGCTTCCACCAATGGGGTTTGCATGGGAACTAGAAGTCAGATAATATTATTGTGCAAGCTATCCCAGAAGTAATAGTTTAGATATGATTTTGAGAAGTCTCTTAGTGAGACTGAGCATTCTGTATTCTGTCTTGGGCCTGACAACAAGAAGGATCATTCACCACATCATCTGCCTTGCTCTATTAAGTAAGTACGGAATAGTATAATTCTCTTAGATTTGGTCAGGAATATACTGAAGCTTAGTTTAGATATTGTTTTTCTTTATTATCCGAGTCTGTCCTTCAATGTTATGTTAAATATTTCCTATTATTCTGATCTCTGATGTCACTGTGAACAAATATTTGGTATTGTATGGTTCTTTTATTATTTATTATTAAACATATTTAAACCTTTCATTGTGGCTGATTTTTGTAGAGCTATTTAAGTTTTGAGAGTATTTGAATATTTATTTGGTGACACTGTGTGGGTCACTCCTAATAGCCTTGTACTTGGTCAAACTACCATTTGTATTAATATTAATTTCACTCAGTATATTGGGTACCCTTGGAAGAGCCTTAAGGTAGGTGGCAGGAGTGTCTGGTGGTAGTCATAACTACCTTATAGTCTGGGCAGAAGGGGGCATAGCTAGTAACTTGTGCCAGCATTTTCCAGGTGTGTGTGTGTGTGTGTGTGTGTGTCTGTGTGTGTGTGTGTGTATGTGTGTGTGTGTGTGTATGTGTGTGTGTGTAAATCAAACCTCCTAGACTGTCTGTAACAGCTACTTGGGCAGGGACATGAAGCACTGGTTGGATGGAGAGGTTGCAGGAGGGACTGGCTTGGACACTCAGCTGAGATCTCAACTCTGTCTGTGCCAGTGCAGAATCTTATTGGGGATCTGGAGAAAAAGGAAGAAACCAGCCTCAGACTGACTGTATTCCTTGTGTGCTCTTAAGGGAAAGTGTGCTTGATAGTGCTTGATGCAGAGAGCTGCATCTGGAGATACTGTGTGCATACTTGTTATCCTCCCAGTGAATGTCTCCACTGATGCCAGTGATGACGACTGAGGCTCTTTGATTACTGGTCCAGAGGTGGAGGGTCATCACATATTGGTGGCAGTGGTGGGATCACCACATCACATAGTGGTAACAGTGGTGTGGATATTGAACTTCTGTAGCCTGTAAGCAGTTGCCACTAAATAAAGTGTTTGTACTCATAAGCAGCCACATGGTGAACATTCAGATGTTCATATCACAATAGTTTTATTTCTTTACTTTTGTTAGCTTAGTTAGTCAGGGTGAGCAGGCAAGGATGTCAGCAGATGATTATGGCAAGATGACAAGGAACCAGTTGGCTAAGATGTGCCAAGCCAAAGGACTGGTGCATGCCAACCTAGCTAAAGGGGAAATGATTGCAGCCTTAGTCACAGCTGCATCACAGACCAGCAAACAGGAAGACAACCACAGTGGCATTGGGGATGTGCAGCTCTCAGAAAGTGGACAGTTCAACTTTTCCTTAAAGGACTTAAAAATCCATCTGGAGTTAAACAGACTTGAACTGGAGGCCAAAGGTTTGGAATTAGAATCAGCAGATAGACGGCAGGAGAAGAAACAAATGGAATTAGAATCAGCAGAGAGACTGCAGCATTTGGAGGCTGAAGAAAATGAGAGGCAGAGGCAACATGAGAGGGAGATGCTGACTCTCACCAGGGTCGTGGAGGTAATGGAGAAGGGAATAACCAAACCCCAGAAACAATAAAGGTCAGTAAATTTCTTCCACAATTTACAGAGAGTGATCATTTTTATTTTTCATATGATTGAAAGGGTATGTAAACAGTATAATGTTGACCGAGGACTCTTGGTACTGTTCCTGGCCCCCTTACTCCATGGTAGAGCTGTAACTGCTGTTTCTAAATTGTCTGATATTGATTGTTTAGACTATAACAAAGTAAAGAAATGTTTATTAAAGTGTTTTAAGTTAACACCTGAAGCTTATAGAAAAAAGTTTCATGAGCATAGACACAAGGCAGATGAAAGTGTGTGTGACTATGCTGCTGAGTTAAGCACTTTTTTCATAAGTGGGTGAGTGGGTGTCAGGTCCCCACTTTTAAAAGGCTGGCAGACCATTTGGTGAGGGAACAAGCCCTTAGTACTTTGCCTGAGGTTATGAGAATCTGGTTAGTAGATAGGGAATACAACATTGCAAATGAACTGGGTAAAAAAGGGGATCTCTACTTAGCAATCAGGGCATCACTGCACAGGAAAGGAATACCCACTGCTGCACATGGATATAAGGGAACCCATGGTGAGCAGCCTAAGCATCCACCAGTAACAGGGGAAGCCACTAGTTTAGGTAAAAGGTCAGGATCAGGGGTTAAATGCTTTAAATTTAACCAGTGGGGCCATGTATCATATAGACATCCATGGAGGCAAGGTGGGGAACAAAAGGTAGAGGACCCAGCAAGTGGGTATAACAGAATACCAGTGGTAAGTTGTCTGGAGTCAGCAAGTGTACCAAACTACCCCCAAGAGGTTATATCCTATCTTAACAGATGGGAAACAGGGCACTGCTAAGAGAGATACAGCCTCTGACATAACCACTCTGAAGCCCGCAATGTTTAAAGAGGCGCACTATCTGCTTGGGCAGTCTACTCCAGTCAGTGCATTTGTTGTTACAAATGTATTAGAACTGTATGTCATGTGTATATCAAACTGATTTGTACAGATGTTTGTGTTAAAAAGTTATTTGCAAAGTGCTTGTGTTTGAAATGTATCTACAGTGTGCCATACTGGAGAGAAAAGAAATGTGCATGCACTATTGTAACTGTTTAAATGTATATGTTTTAACAGAGGAAACTGGAAGGTTAACCTCAGTCCAGCAAACTTTAAAATATATTTGAGATTAAATCACTTTACAGGCCAGGCCAAAAAGATGCTATCTCACAGATTCCAATGCAGCCAGAGACACAAAGTCTGTATTAGGAAGCTTTCTGTATTGTCTTTGGAGTGAAATAATTACTACTCAGGAAGCATGGAGGTATGAAATTGTTTTATGACTTCCAGCACCTGCCACAGATCTGAGTAAAAGCCCTTGTGTGTGTATTTTTACAGGTAGGTGCTAAATTCTGCCAGCTTCCAGCAATGGAGTTTGCATAGGAATTATCAGATGATATTATTCTGCAAGCTATCCCAGAAGTATTATTTTAGATATTATTTTGAGAAGTCTTTTAGTGAGACTGAGCATTCTGCATTCTGTCTTGGGCCTGACAACAAGAAGGACCATTCACCACATCATCTGCCTTGCTTTATTATGTAAGTCAGGAATAGTATAATTCTCTTAGATTTGGTCAGGAATATAGTGAAGCTTACTTTAGATATTGTTTTTCTTTATTATCTGAGTCTGTCCTTCAATGTTGTTTTTAATATTTCCTATTATTCTGATCTCTGATGTCACTGTGAACAAACATTTGATATTGTCTTCTTCTGTTACTATTTATTATTAAATATATTTAAACCTTTCATTGTGGATGATCTGTGTAGAGGTATTTAAGTTTTGAGAGTATTTGCATATTTATTTGGTGGCACTGCCACTCCTAATAGCCTTGATCTTGATCAAACTAATATTTGTATTAATATTAATTTCAATCAGTATATTGGGTACCCTTGGAAGAGCCTTAAGGTAACTAGCAGAAGTGTCTGGTGGCAGTCATAACTACCTTATAGTCTGGGCAGAAGGGGGCATAGCTAGTAAACCTATGCCAGCATTTCCCAGGTGTGTGTGTGTTTGTAAATCAAACCTCCTAGAGTGTGTGTGTCAACTACTTGGGCAGGGACATGAAGCACTGGTTGGACAGAAAGGGTGCTGGAGGTCCTGGCTTGGACACGAAAGCTGAGATCTCAACTCTATCTGCGCCAGTGGGGAATCTTAATGGGGATCTGAAGAAAGAGGGAGAAATTAATCTCAGACTGACTGTGCTCCCTGTGTGGTCTCAAGGGAAATTGTGTTTGATTGTGCTTGGTGCAGAGAGCTGCATCTGGAGATACTGTGTGCATACTTGTTATCCTCCCAGTGAACGTCCCCCACTGGTGCCAGTGATAAGGAATGAGGCTCCTTGATTACTGGTCCAGACATGGAGGATCATCACAAACAGACCAAAATATTATGCCAAAATCTATGACATTATGGACAGCTGATGAATATGAGTACATTGGAAACAAAAACTAGTCAAGCATTATTTTTGAACAAGATTTTACATATATTCAAAAAGAAATGTTAAAAAGGCTTAATTCTTTGGATCCCGATTGTGTTTATCATAAAAAGGTAATGCTACTGGACTAGGTAAAGAGGTTTCCTAATATCTCTAATATGTTCTCCTATTCTTTTTCTGATCTTCTTGGAGTTTGTCCTAGAAATATTTTATGCAAGAACATCTCAAACAATACTAAGCAACTGTTACTTGATAATAATTGCAAATTCCTTGTATCTTAAAGAATACCCTATTAATAAGGAACTATTACTATTGGCTAAATAAATACAAGTGGAACAGCCTTTGCAATACTTACCCATTTGATTGTCCCTTTTAGTAACTATATGTAGGATATGGTCACCAATACTTAAGTGACTTTGAGTCACATTTTGAAATATATCTCCTTGGTGTTGTCTGTTGTTCTACCCAACTTTGTCTTGAAGCTCACACACACAGACACACACATATACGCACACACACACTCACACACACACACACACACACACACACACACACACACACACACACACACACACACACACACACACACACACTCATGGACCCCCCCCCCAAGTTCCCAGGATGCTCATGAAGTTGCCTTTTACAGGCATGCCACTCAACTGCCTAAATTTATGCTGAATGTCCAGATTTCAGTCTTAGACAGTTTTATTCTGTTCTTCATACAACTTGTGGTTTCTGGTAAGCCACTGAATAATGTATTTTGTATATAATGAAAAACTTGAGTTTCAGTCTTCATATTCTCCAGTAAATGATTGCTAATGCAAAATGTATTATTCTACTGACTTTCTATGTTTATGAGTGGAATAATTAAAATCCATCCCTAATTGTGGGTCTTTGTCCCTCCATTATTTTTGGCTTTGTCTACTTCTTGCTCTGCAATGTTACGTGGTATGCCTAAGTACCCTGTTTCTCTCCATTAAAACTCACAAATTATTGCAGTCCTTGAATAATGCCAGAGATCCTCATTATATTGTAAAAAAAAAGGGGGAAAAACTTCCTGTGCTAACTTATCAGTAAGTGTAGCATTTTAATGTTGCTTCTCCCTGTGCCAAGGGTTATGGGTTAAAACCCCTTTTCCCTCTCCTTTCTAATTTACATTGCTTTTTAAGTTTCACTTGTTATTTCATACTACCCCTGTTGTCTTGTGGTGGTACAGAGGACTAACATCCTCTGTGGGAGGAGTGAGATAGAGGAGTTGGATCTAATTTAGTGCCTTTATGTCATTAACACCCATGTGGAGTAGAATGTCACACCTCCAACACCCAACACACATCCTTGCATTTCAGAACATTTTCTGAAGAAAATAATGTCAAATGTATAAGATACGTAAATGTAAATATTTTGTGAATAGTAACAGCTATTTAAACTGTAGAAATATCAATGTTATCAGTACAAAGTATGATTTACAGTAATAATAGGCAGTGCATTCATAGTATTTCCTTAAATACTATATTACAATGTACACAAACCCAGAATTACATTTTTTACTAAACCTTCACAAACAAATTATCATATCTTGAAAACAGTACAGTCTATACATACATTGTTAGAACTCGTTTGTTAACCAAACATAAGCTTTCACTTAACAGCAATTAATTTCTGTCTCAGTCCATGTTGATTGAGATATTTACAGAAGTTTGAAAACATATGCTTAATTGTATAACTAACAATATAAATAAAACTGAATATTTCTTAAGATGTGCACCTTACAGTGAAAATATCAGTAACGGTTTTCTTCTAAAACATCTAAGGTTTCACCTGACGCTATGGTAAGTCACTTGGTTTTTATTAAGTACATATGGAAATATTACTTATTTTCAAAATTACAAACAAACAGGCAATTAGCAATGTATCCAAGACAGTATGATATAAATATAAATTAGCAATGAATTGTCTTATCTCTTGCCAAGGCATTTCACACCATACCCCACATATATAGGACTCTCATTTATGAAAATATGAACATAAATATGAATATATGAATAATATGTGGCAAACAGTTAATTTCTCTACTGCACAACATTGTAGATTAACAATCTTAGTTTCATTTTGCTATTAAGTCCTTGCCTTTTCTAATGCTATTAGCTGGCAAGCCATTTATTTAAAGAAGCCAGACCCCCAAAAAAGTTTTGCTGCCCTCAGGAGCTATAGGTGTTAACTGGAAGTATACAAAGGTGCTATATGCTTGAATTAGTTAAGGCACACTATTTATAGTATCCCTGGGGTCTTTATTTTTTCTAAGTGCCTTTCAGACATGATATGTGTTATTGTTGATGTTTAGTCTTCCCCTGACCACATTATATTTAAGTATCTTTCAGAAAATATATGCAAGTGTTATCCCTTGTGTTGAGGGTTCCCCCAACTATGTACTGCTAAGGCACAACCCATGATGTTATTCCTGGTGACTAGCATTCCCCCACTCTGATGGCTAGTGCCTCCCCGACCCAGGAACGGCCTTAGGTCAACTGGTGCCCTAGGCAAAAGGGCTCCATGGTGCCCACACCACAACACCTGGTGCCCCCATCTTGGTCTACCTACACCAAATAAATATTGGGAAAGCACCCTTGTAAGAGCAGTGCCCTAGGCAGCCGTCTAGTTGGCCTATGCCTAAGGCCGGCTATGCCCCACCCAATGTTGCAGAATTGGGTCATTTATCTAGAGGAATGTGAAAGTATGACAGCTCCCCAACTCAGCCACACACATTCATGTGTACACACACACAGACACGCCACACACGTGCCTCACTCAACAGTATTCACAGATGCACTCATCCATTCACCTATACACATATACACATAACACACACACACACACACACACACACACACACACACACACACACACACACACACACACACACACACACACACACACACCACTACTTGTCAACTACTTGTCTGCTTAACTTCCTAGCACTTACCTCTACCACAATGGATGAACATGAGCATTTGACTGTGTTCATTACCACAAGCTATGTTAATTTATTAAGCTGAGCAATTCTCTGAATTGCTTGGCTGCATAAACATCCTTACTTGCATGCAGTTCTGGGGGAAATCACATGGTTACTCTCCTAGAATGCCTCATTAGCATTTAGAATAGTCACAGAAACAGCCTACTGTGGTGCTCCATGTCTTATGCTTAAGCACCGTGGTAGGGCTGTCTCTGAATCAGAAATGGTTGCCATGAGGTGTACAGCTCACTTTAACCTTTTTAAATTCAGCCCTACATGTCTTGATTGAATACTGCATGTATGTAAGTTTGTTAGTCATGGTCCTGAAGCTACAACATAGTGGTCAGGTGCCTCTTTAGTTGTTATGAATATCTAGTGCATTAATGATTGGATTTTTCAAGGAAGTATGCAGGGTGAGTGTTACAACTCTGAGAACTAGCATTGTTCTTTTTACATTGTATATTAAATGCTTTGACTACTGAAGATATCTCCTGCTTTAGATTTCATAACTAGTTCCAGTTTCATTTGTTTACCCTTTCTTGATGCGTAAATTTTTTTTCATTGTATTTTCTTTTGACTGTTCATTTAATAATAAACCATCACTTATTTCCTCAAATAAGTTGCCGTGTCACCATTACTGTTTTTGTGACTATGCAATGACAGGACATGAACCACATGAGTGTAGGAGTGGTTTTTAACATGAATTACAGCAGTCGTAAAACAAGAAGTGGAGTTATGATACATTAGATATAGCAGTTTGCGTTAGGAAATGGGACAACAGAAATGTGGCAGACCTGGCTGTCAACTTAACATCCCATTCTAGATCTTCTAATGTTTGTCATGAACGTGTGCATAATACTGTTTCAAAGGTCTTACTATAAGCACCATGTCCTTTTAGACAATGGGTAAATGTACATTAAACCCTGATTAGAAAACAAACATTCTCCAACAGGGTGTTAATGTACAGGTGATGCCCACTGAAAAACGAGTTTGACACTTCACAACAATATTTAAGGTGCCATGCAGCTGAGAATGTAATGAAACTAATGCCTGCCATTATTCTATGCTCACTAAGAAGAGCTTTTGCTGTTTATCAAGCATAAAGTTAAAAGAAATAGGGAAAAAATTAAAAGAATGTGTGTGTGTGTGTGTGTGTGTGTGTGTGTGTGTGTGTGTGTGTGTGTGTGTGTGTGTGTGTGTGTGTGTATGTGCGTGCATGTGTGTGAGAGTGAGATTGATTGACCCATTATTTTATACTTGTTAAGCAGCAATTTTGTTGTTTAGTGGATGTAAAATTAAAAGAAATCTTAAAAAAAAAGAAAAGTGTGTGTGTGTGTGTGTGTGTGTGTGTGTGTGTGTGTGTGTGTGTGTGTGTGTGTGTGTGTGTGTACACTCGAGCACATGCACATATTTGTGAAAGTGATACAGAAACAGATTGAGCAATTGAGCAATGATAGCTGCTGTTAAAAGGTATGCATACGTCTCAACCTCTTAACTCAAGAAATCTGGACAAAATCTAAAATAAAGAGGGGATAAAGGCTTAAAACCAGGGACAAATTTTTAATATTGCTCTTTAAAACTTAGAAAGTTGCTATAATAAAAGGATTTGTTTTAGCATGCATTTTCTGAAGTCTGAAACTGAATTGAATGTCATTATTTAACAGCATCAATCCCCAATGAATTGCCAGCAAAACAAAAATGTTATGAAGAACAACTCCCCCCCCCCCAAAAAAAAAATTGACATAAAAATCTGGACATTCTTTGAGAAAGTAGATAGTTGAGAGTTCTGGAGGTAAGAAACTTTTAATGACTGCTATTATTAAATGAATGTTTTTAAACATACACTGCTTCTGAATGTTTGGGGTTGGGTGGTTGAAAGAGAGAGTGAGTATGCAGACATTACATACTTAACAAACTTATATTTTGGATGTAAAATACTTCCTCCAAAAGCATTCACATATACTACTATATATTCTAATAAAAAATAAATAAATAAATAAATAAATAAAACAAAATCTTACAGACAGACAATTCTTTAAGCACAATAAAGTCCTCCAGGGTGTGTGTTACCATGTAAATAATCTGTGGCGTCAGGCCTCAGAACACCCCTGGGTGTGAGTTATTTATGCAGTAACACACACCCTGTAGGGCATTATTGCTTGCTTAAAGCAGTCGTAATTTGAACTTCAGTATTTCTTTAGTGAGGTTTCAGTATGCACTTTTATGAAAGTGCTGATTGAGTAAATAAGATAATAACATTTCCCAGCCCTGACTGATGCTTGCATTTTACATAGTTCCCGATGACCATTCTTCAAACGACATTTATATATAATGCAAGCCTTTATGTTAATTCAAATAATACTGTTACAACTGAACTATAGTATCTCTATGCAATTAATTTATGTAACCTAAAGTGAAATCTTCATATCATAGCTGAGTACATGATCAACACTTACAGGGTCCAGGATTTTGCCTGCTTGAACTGTTAATTAAAGCAGTTATATATCCAGTTATTATACATATGAAATCTACAGATTCTAGTTCAAGAGCTGTACCTCTAAAAGAATCCACATGCCATTTTTTGCCTAATTCCCATTCTTCAAGTGACATTTAAATATTACGCCAACCTGCAAACTTTTGTGTTAATTTGAAAAATATTGTTATAGTTGAAAAGTAGTACCACTGTGTGATTAACAGTCATCAACATCAGCAACTTAAAATGAGTTCTTAAGATTTATTGACTAATAAATCCAAATGAACAGGATAAAGCAAATCACCTGATAACCTGATCAAGGACTTTCTTAAAACAAACATTTATGTATATAGTTACCCAAAATATTTGCTCCTTGATGTATGATGTAATTTTATCAAATTTGGTTAACATTGTTACCTCATAGCAAGAGGTTCTTTGATTCAATTTGTTGCTGGGGTGCCTTCTGTTTAAAGTCACCATGTCGTATCTGCATTCACATTGCTTTTTGCTGGGCACTCTGTTTCCTCCCACCTCCTAAAGAAATGTGGCGAGCTAATTTCTGACTCTACATTCCCTTAGGTGTGTGTGTGCACTGTGTGTTGCAGAACACAGGTCTGGAAATCTACTTCTGTTCCCTACTTTCAAATAAACTCCGTGGATGACAGCAGATGTTCATGTAGTTGTTTTAGGAGTCATATATATAAGTCGTGAGCATGAATGTGATGGGAAATATTTAATAGACATCTTTGTCTCAAAAATAAATCATTGTATATATTATTCTGTGTTAAATCTTCAAAAAAAAATCCAGAAGGCATCTCTGATCAGTACTAGCAACAAATTACGATCCCTCATAAAATCCTCCAAGGCCAGCTTCGAGAGGAAAATTGCTCAGGACACTAAAGACAATCATAAGGCTTTTTTCAGTTATGTTAGGAACCTGGGATGCAACTCCCAGACTTGTTCTAAGTTGATTCTAAACAACAAAAAATACACTGAACCCACAGACATCGCCAATATCCTGGCAGACAGGTTCAGTGCAAACTTCTCCACCCCCTCCCCCCCAAAAAAAGTGCAAGTATCTATCCCGGCAGAGGGCTGCCTCCCAAACATCTCTGATGCTCAGGTGAAGGCTGCCCTCTCCAAAGCAAAAAACACTGCTTCCATGGGACCAGACGGCGTCCAGGGTTGCGTCCTACATGAACTCCAAGAAGAACTAATCCCTCAAATAAAACAGCTGTACAATCTCAGCCTCACTACAGGATATGTGCTCACAGAATGGCCTCCAGCCACAGTGGTCCCACTCCACAAAGGTGGAGCCTCTATGGACCCTGGAAACTATCGCCCCATAAGCCTGACTAGCTTAGTCTGCAAGGCTATGGAGAGGATCATCATGGAGCTTATAAACAAAGACATTGAGGACCTACAGACACTAGATCTGTGTGTGTGTGTGTGTGTGTGTGTGTGTGTGTGTGTGTGTGTGAGTGTGTGTGAGGTATGTGTGTGTGTACACTTGAGCACATGCGCATATTTGTGAAAGTGATACAGAAACAGATTGAGCAATTGAGCAATGATAGCTGCTGTTAAAAGGTATGCATACGTCTCAACCTCTTAACTCAAGAAATCTCGACAAAATCTAAAATAAAGAGGGGACAAAGGCTTAAAACCAGGGACAGATTTTTAATATTGCTCATTAAAACATAGAAAGTTTCTATAATAAAGGGATCTGTTTTAGCATGCATTTTCTGATGTCTGAAACTGAATTGTATGTCATTATTTAACAGCATCAGTCCCCCAATGATTTGCCAGCAAAACAAAAATGTTATGAAGAACAACCCCACCCCCCCCCCCCCAAAAAAAAAATTGGCATAAAAATCTGGACATTCTTTGAGAAAGTAGATAGTTGAGAGTTCTGGAGGTAAGAAACTTTTAATGACTGCTATTATTAAATGAATGTTTTTAAACATACACTGCTTCTGAATGTTTGGGGTTGGGTGGTTGAAAGAGAGAGTGGGTATGCAGGCATTATATACTTAACAAACTTATATTTTGGATGTAAAATACTTCCTCCAAAAGCATTCACATATACTACTATATATTCTAATAAAAAATAAATAAATAAATAAAACAAAATCTTACAGACAGACAATTCTTTAAGCACAATAAAGTCTCAGGGTGTGTGTGTTACCATGTAAATAATCTGTGGCGTCAGGCCTCAGAACACCCCTGGGTGTGAGTTATTTATGCAGTAACACACACCCTGTAGGGCATTATTGCTTGCTTAAAGCAGTCGTAATTTGAACTTCAGTATTTCTTTAGTGAGGTTTCAGTATGCACTTTTATGAAAGTGCTAATTGAGTAAATAAGATAATAACATTTCCCAGCCTTGACTGATGCTTACATTTTACATAGTTCCCGATGACCATTCTTCAAACGGCATTTATATATAATACAAGCCTTTATGTTAATTCAAATAATACTGTTACAACTGAACTATAGTATCTCTATGCAATTAATTTATGTAACCTAAAGTGAAATCTTCATACAATAGCTGAGTACATGATCAACACTTACAGGGTCCAGGATTTTGCCTGCTCGAACTGTTAATTAAAGCAGTTATATATCCAATTATTATACATATGAAATCTACAGATTCTAGTTCAAGAGCTGTACCTCTAAAAGAATCACATGCCATTTTTTGCCTAATTCCCATTCTTCAAGTGACATTTAAATATTACGCCAACCTGCAAACTTTTGTGTTAATTTGAAAAATATTGTTATAGTTGAAAAGTAGTACCACTGTGTGATTAACAGTCATCAACATCAGCAACTTAAAATGAGTTCTTAAGATTTATTGACTAATAAATCCAAATGAACGGGATAAAGCAAATCACCTGATAACCTGATCAAGGACTTTCTTAAAACAAACATTTATGTATATAGTTACCCAAAATATTTGCTCCTTGATGTATGTTGTAATTTTATCAAATTTGGGTAACATTGTTACCTCATAGCAAGAGGTTCTTTGATTCAATTTGTTGCTGGGGTGCCTTCTGTTTAAAGTCACCATGTCGTATCTGCGTTCACATTGCTTTTTGCTGGGCACTCTGTTTCTTCCCACCTCCTAAAGAAATGTGGTGAGCTAATTTCTGACTCTACATTCCCTTAGGTGTGTGTGCATTGTGTGTTGCAGAACACAGGTCTGGAAATCTACTTCTGTTCCTTACTTTCAAATAAACTCCGTGGATGACAGCAGATGTTCTTGTAGTTGGTTTAGGAGTCATATATATAAGTCGTGAGCATGAATGTGATGGGAAATATTTAATAGACATCTTTGTCTCAAAAATAAATCATTGTATATATTATTCTGTGTTAAATCTTCAAAAAAAAATCCAGAAGTCCTTCCTGAGCTAAAATACTATTCACACTTGTCACAATAACAGCACTTGTTTACTTAAGGGTAGACCCTTTTTCATAATTATTTAACTAAAAAGAAACATTTTTAAATATGATGAATACTTCACCATATTATAGTCAAACTCAAACCTCACACATTTCTAGGATTACCCCTTTTCTATTTCCTTACTCCCCACTCTGGCAGGACTTTGGTACCTCTCGGGCAAAAAGAGGCAACAAGTTTTCACTGAAATTAACAAATTCAGTAATCATCTGAATTGGTCCCAGGCCTGAGTCAGAAGAGTATCTAATAAGAAAATCCTGCCAGATGAGGAAACTGCAACTACAGTTATAACTTCAGTGTAAGTCAAAGATATATAATCCCATTCATAGTATTTCTGGAGTCAACAGACCAAAGAAATAAACTAACAAGGATTTAACAGTCAGTTGCTACATTTCAAATAATTGCAGTAATTTTGGACTAGTATAGAGTGCCTCCACAGGAGTCCAAGAAAGTAAAACAATAGCACATCCTCCCTTTTTTCTATACACTTTCTGTTAACTGCTAACTTTCCCGCCTCCCACTCTATACTCCCCTTGGTTTGCTCAGTGATAATGCCCTCTTCCATGGTTGCCTTTAGTATCATTTGTTGTAAATAACAAGACACTGCTGCCAACCCAACTAATTATGTGCTGACCCCTGCATATATATGCAAGTGAAATAAGCCATAGCTCTCTTCTCCTCATTGTTTATCTGATTTTAAACCTTGCTTTGTTAGTTTTCTTCTACTGCCTTGAACTTGCATTTTGCCTCACTCATACAACAACCAACAATCTAATATTTAACTTATTACATTCTTAACCTATAAAATTTTAGATTTCATAGAACTTTTCACTGATTGTTTTTTGCTGAGTATGCTGGCTTTCACGGGGTCAGATTAACCATTTTCTGCTAATCAGGCCACTTCCTGCTGTGTAATTAATCAAACCTGGAGCTACACAATTAAAAGCCATAATCTAACAATCACTACTAAATTACACCATTAAGGATGATTTCAACAAACTGATTACTACTTTCCATTACAAACAACTAGACGCTACCACCCCTCACAATTTCACACTCTCTACACTGTCTAGTCAACTCTAGACACTGCACTCACTTCGCACAGGCTAAAGCAGATTGACTGTTCCCCCTCATATTTCCTTCATTTCAAAAGTCAGCCTTAGTGGCAGGTGAATAATCACTTTTTCTTTCTTATAACAAGGTCAGGTGTCAGATAGACTGGTTCATACTCCCTCTTTAATTAGGCCAGGAAGCAGAGGGTCTGATAATTACCTGTGCACTACCTATCGCCCTTTGACTCGTCTTGGTGGCAGATGGACTAATTGTTTGACACCACTAGCTGGCAGATAGACCAATTGTCTCTGTCTTCTTCGCTTTTTGTTTTTCACTTCTCAAACAATTCTAGGTGGTAGCTAGACCAGTCCATTCTGTCTTACACTTCTAAGACCAGTCTAGATAACAGAAAGACGAATTCGCTCTTTCCTCTTCACTCTAGCTCTCACATATTAACATCAGTCCAGATGTTAGTTTGCCTCAGAACTTTGGTCTAATCGTTAACTAGACTTATCCACTTCATTTTGTAACAAGTCTAAGTGACAGATAATTGAATCTGTTATTATCACAATTTCTGACACCTACCATACTCCGTTACTACTCTCACTAAGATTCAAACCCTCACAGTCTTATTCATAACCTGCTATCGCTTTAATTCCTATGTGAGTAATAATAAGGATGATCCTCTCCCTTCACTTACTGGTCTATGAAACAAATAGATTGGCTCTTACTCTCTTTCTCTTTAAATAAACTAGAAGATGCATGTTCAAATCTCTGTCCTGTGACTTAGGACAAAAAGGGGTACAATCCAAGCATTCACTCACTTTTACCAGTTTAATTATCCTCTGTTTTTCTCAGTCTTGGCACTCCCACTCATAAATCCAACTAGGTAAAAGTACACTTCACTCTCTCTTTTTCCATTTTCTCCTGCTTACTGTAAATACCACTTACAGTCAGTATAAGTGACAGATAATCTGTTATCTCTCCTACAGTACCCCCACTACTCCAGTATCACTCTGATCTCCAATCCTGTCACACCCGTATCGCACTCCTTAACAAGGCCTAGTCAACTGAGAGACTTTACTGTCTTATCTGTGTTCCACACACAACACTTATGTTATTTCTACCCTCTGGGATACACACATTCCACTTCCACTCTTTCATTCACTGGAATTCACCACCTATTAATATAAGGGACTCTTTGACTGTCACTATCTACGAACATAAAAACTTACTTATTCTACATACCTCCTCAACATTTAGCACATTCCAGCCCCCTCTGGCTATTTCCTTCCCCTGTCGCTACATTCACACATATTCTCACCCTTATTCTCCACCTCTTGGCTACTTACTGGATTATACGCATAAATATATATTTTTGAATCCCCCACTCTGCTACTAACAGTACAGTAATAAGACTTTGTATCACTTCTCACTTGCTGATCCACTATGCTCGCCACTCTCCACTACACTCTACCTTGTTGACAACCTGCTCATACAGTCACTCACTTCTTTCAACCACAAATCACCTAGCATCCATGCCCACATGTAAATACCTTTCAGCCTTTTACATTATGCTAAGCAAATTACCCACATCATGGACCTACTTTCTAAAAGTGAAAATACTTAGATCAGGGGACATCAACACCAATCCAGATCCGCAACAATATTTTGTTCCTATTATTTAAGCGAATGCTTAAAGTTATGAATGCTGTTTTGTCGAATCTAGTTTACATGAATGAAAATGTGAAAAGATTGACAGGAATTTTTTTCTAGGAAAAAATCACGGGGCCGCTGGACTTTGCCATTTCCTCCACTCTGGAAGTGGCTTGAGTTGGTATATATTTAAGTAGGGGGGTGTGGGTGGGGCACCTCTACATCAGCAAAGCCTTTTTGTTTTATTTTTTTTTTTTTTATATAGCATTCGCAATTTCAAGCGTTCGCTAATATAATATAGACCCCAATATTCAGCTCATACCCCAACTAACCTCTGTCTTCAACAATATCTAGTTCCATTATACCAGGGTACCTTAACTACAACATCAGTGACTTTGAGGTAACCCAACTAAATAAAGTATTACTCCAGTATGGTCTACAATAACAAGTAAGGCAACCATACCACATTAGACCTGATGGCCAGCTGTTGCACTGGCATTAACATCTTACTGACCACTGCCCAGAAATATCTTACTGGTCTTTCATATCAATAAAGTCTAGCCTCCAAGTAGTAACAGTTTGGTCTTTCTGTGAACAAAAACTAAACACACTTAATCAGTAACTGAGTACTATTAATTGGTCTCCTCTCTACCTCATTCATGACCCAATAAATGCTCTATCATTTTTCATCAAAACCCTTACTGCAATCTAATATCATCTCTCCCACATTACATGTAAGAGGCTTAGAGGGTAGAAATGTCCTTGGATCTCAAATGATATCAAAAATCTCATTAAACAGAAAAAAATGTTTTGGAGGAGGAATTAGGTTTAAGAGAAGGCAGGAACTGAATAAGTTATGTAATGTTGATTTGATTATATTGAACAGAACAATTTACATGATGTATAATGTTTGTAAATGTGAACCTGTTAATATGGTTTGATTACTTTTATCAAAATATAAGTTTACCTGTGTCACAAGCTATAATTCAAAAAAGGTGTGTAAAACAATCTCATTAAACAGAGAGACTAGGCCCACCTGACCAGTCTATAAACAAACTCACCCAATGTTGATTTGATTATATTGTACAGAACCATTTACATAATGTATAATGTTTATAAATGTGAACTTGTTAATATGGTTTGATTACTTTTATCTAAATATAAGTTTGCCTTATCTAAATATAAGTTTACCTGTGTCACAAGCTATAATTCAATAAAGGTATGTAAAAAAATCTCATTAAACAAAGAGACTAGGCCCACCTGACCAATCTATAAACACACTCACCCAATGATTAGCTACATCAAACGTACCTTTCCCTTTGGAAATAGATGAGAATAACAACCAACTCTCTGCCAAATCCCCTTATTTAAGATTGAGGCAAATGACAGCCACCAGAAATCCAAAACAATTTTAAAAGGAAATAAAGGCCCTCATAGGCCAAATCTCTAACCCTCTTTCTTCTTCAGTAATAATTCAATTCAAAAGCTCTGCAGATGACTATAAAAATGTTCTTATTTCCTCCTCCATTCAAGACATACCCCCCAATACAAATTACACTCCCTCACATTACAGTCGATTTCCTTGTCTGTATCTCATAGCAGACAATGAGCTGCTTTCCACTTTTCAGAGATTTCCAATAAAGGAAAATAACCTTACTAAAAAAAATTAAAACTCTCTTCATCTAACACCAGTTCTCTATACCCTACCTTCCTTAGGACAGCATCAGATAAAATCAGATGAAAGTGTCTAATTGCTCACCTTTATTTTCAATCTATCCCTTACTTCAAGAATTGTCACCTTAATGCTGTAGTACACCATCAGTATCCCTCTTCCAAAGGTACAACCCAAAAAGATTTTAGACTAATCTCCATCCTGCACCCAAATCTTTGAAAAAATACTATACAAACAAATGCTTAAGCACATCAGTAGCTGTAGCCTCCTCTCAAACAAGTAGCATGGCTTCAGAAATCCTTTTATCAACACTACAGCCCATCTTTTGGCAGCAGACACAATCGATCATCAGCAATGGCATAATTATAGCTGCCATACATGTAGATTTGACTATAGCATCTGAAACTGTAAATCACTGACTACTCGTCACCTTCTTCTTCTTTCGGCTTTTCCTGGTTAGGGGTCGCCACAGCGGAACTCCTGTCCACTAATGATTGGCAGTAGATTTTTATGGTGCCGAGGTGCCAGCTCGACACCCAACCTTCAACGAAGGCACGCCCATTCACGCATGTCTTTCAAATGCCACTTGACCACAGGGAGGACATGCAGACTTCACACAGAAGGCACTCCAGCCGAGAATCGAATGGGAGAACCTCTTGTTGTGAGGCGACAACGCTACCGCTGCATCACTGCTGCTTACTGACTACTCATCACCAAATGTATTAAATTTATCACTAGTTCTAATACAATAAAATGGTTCAAAATCGTTCTTGAAAAAAGAGCAGAAGATCTATAGTGTTCTTTAACAACTAACTTTCAACAAATAGTACCGTCACTACAGGTATCCCACAGGGATCAGTTCTACGGCCCCTCTGTTCTCATTATTTAGTAATGATCTGACAGAAAACTGTCCCTCATTGCATATCACTTTTCACAGTGATGACATACTATTTCTAGAATCAAACAAATCTCACTCCAGCAGTCCTTTTTAAACCTCTGCACCTGGGCAGAGACTAGCAACCTAGTCATTCACCATAAAAGACCAGCCTGGTGCTCTTCTCCACTCCTCACAAACTACCACAAATACCATACTTCACAATTATTCCCAATGTGTATGAATACAAATACTCAGGCCCTACTCTTGACCCCTTCCTCACCTTCAGTGAACTTACTGCCAATATGGTTACTAAGGTCCTGTCAGAACTAAAATTATGCTATAAAATTTCACACATTCTCTCCCCTGCTGCTTGCATCCCCTGTATAAAAATGTACTTCTTCCTAAACTGGAATATGGGTTAACATTACTAATCTTTCAGTCGTCTTCCAATACTCATGCTCCAGACAGCAGAAAACAAAGGATTGTCTCCCAATCCAAGTTGTAATCTCTTAATAAATGAAACTATCAGCTGGAGATGGTCCTTTCAACTCTAGGACATGCTACCTCCTTCTTCTGATCTTGCACTCAGATGGCTATTAATAGCCTCCTTATGGTCTTCCTTTCTGGTCTTACTTACATATAACTGTCTGTGCTTTTCTGGCTTTGCAGTGGACAAACTGCTAGTCGTATCATTATTTTCTACAGTAAGTACAACCCTGAAAGCTTTCCTTTGTGACAAGACATCATACTTCCTGGTACAAGAGTTTATAACATTGTATTATTATTACTGTGATTCTTCCACAGTCCGCTGTGTGTGTGTGTGTGTGTGTGTGTGTGTGTGTGTGTGTGTGTGTGTGTGTGTGTGTGTGTGTGTGTGTGTGTGTGTGTGTGTGTGTGTGTGTGTGTGTGTGTGTGTGTGTGTGTGTGTGTGTGTGTGTGTATGCCTGTATGTGTGTGTATGTGCATGTGTGTGTGTGTGTGTGTGTGTGTGTGTGTGTGTGTGTGTGTGTGTGTGTGTGTGTGTGTGTGTATGTGTGTGTGTGTGTGTGTGTGTGTGTGTGTGTGTGTGTGTGTGTGTGTGTATGTGTGTGTGTGTCAGAATGTAAAATAAAATATTGAGATCAAGCAAGTAGCATCTATATATTACTACCATAATTCTTTCTGAGTCCACAATGACATAAATTTCATTTTTCTCTTTCCTATTAGACCTTCTAAGGTTTTAGATGGACTGTTACTTATTTATTTATTTATTTATTTATTTTTGGCTAGAAGGATCTTCTGTGGCCATACCTATCCAATTTTTGGTAAAGCAATATCCTATTTCACAGGGATTTTTTATAGGACAAAATAAATAGTATTATAATAGGTCACCAATGACCAATTATAATACTAGCTCACTGAAAGGACACAAAAATTTGGGATAGGGAAAAGAGGGTAATCACTCGTGGAGTCCCTCAGTGATCAGTGTTGAGACCTCTCCTTTTTAGCATCTACCTTTCTGAAGTTAAGGAAAGCATCAGAGTCCTCTGGATGACCATGTTTGTAGATGACTGCAAATAAGGCATGGTCATTGAATCCCCTAAAAACACAGATACACTTCAAGTGGGCTTGACACAGACAAATGACTGAGGCTGAGCCATTGACTAAAACTCAATGTGAAAAAATGCATAATGGTACCCTTTGGGAAGACATTCACCTCTGTAAATTACAATATTAGTAATACACTCCTAAAGGCAGACCCAGTGGTCAGGGGTCGGAGAACATAAGTTGGCAGTAACCTGACCTTTGGCTACCATGTGTCTACTGTGGTGAGAAAATGATTCTACATTGCACAACTTATCAGTAAGTATGTGGTATCCAGGCCCAAGGAGGTCATTGTTTCTTTGTACTCCCTTTCATCAGACCAATCATGGATTACAACACAGACTTCACCATGTACCTGACCAGGCACTTGCAATAGCTTAAGAGACCACAGAGGTTCCTCATAAAAAGAATACAGGAGTAAAGAACAAGTCCTATGCAGACTTTCTCAAAGCACTATCCCTGTACTCAGTCTCCTACAGACTGCTGTGTAGGGATCTACGCCTAGCCTATAAGGCATTTTTTTATCACATGCTGATGGATTTATTACACATACACAAAATAAATAGCAGAAGAAATGACCAATATACAGAGCTAAACCTTATCTGTGACATAAACAGAACAAGTTAAAAAGACAGGTATGTGTCTCAAAGATTACCTCGTCTCTGTTTTAGGCTTTCCATCCATGTAAAGGAAAGCTCATCCCTAACTCCATTTAAGTGTAACTTGGACCAGTAAATGGGCAATTGCAAATTTAGCCCTGGTTTGTCACTTATATCCCTAATGGACAGGGGCTGCCTGTGTATTCTTGATGTGTACAGGCCTATATCGCAACTGCAAAATTCTTTGGGGTATTGACACGTTAGCAGTATTTTGGTAAATGTGTGATAAGCTTGGCTAGGCTTAAAATGACTCTTGGACTGATAGCCTAGTAGTCAGCTATGAATCTATGAACCTGTAAGAGTTTTCAGAGAGCTTGTCTGAAAAGTGCTACACAACAACCACTACACTCTACCGCATTATACATTTTTATCCCCCTTCCTATCCCTCACCTCAGGCTTCCTCTCTCACCACCTGATCAATCCATTCTTTCCTTTGTGATGGCAGGCACCATACCCATTCATGACCCAGCCAAGACAATAGGCTCTTTCTTCCAGTGCTCAGACAGGGATTTTCATCAGAGCACTTTTTCCACAAGGATGCAAAAATTAGAGAGTTGGTTCAAGCCATCTTTGATGGTGCAGAGTCCCTAACATCAAACTGCCTCCTCTTTGGTGACTTGTAACTTCCCAAAAAACTAGTTGTACAAGGTCCATTTGTCCTACCGGACACCCCCACCCAACTAATACCGTGTATTATGGGCCATACAGCAGCAGCCATATAGCTACATTCATATAGTGTCACGTCAGCACTGACACAGGCTGAACACTTCATAGAATGGGGAAACAAGCATAAAATGCTCATTTCTACGATCTCCCACACAACTACTCCTGGTCTCATGATGCTATCAGATCACTAGTCATCCGGGTCATAGTCGGCTCTTTATACCTCTACAGCATGAAGCCAGAGTTGAAATTACACATTTTTGCATTATTATTTTGCTCAGCAAAATGATCTACTTTACTGTGAAAAGGACACTGGATTCATTTGTAATGTTACAGTCAAAGGCACTGGTTCATCTAGGTAATGACATCCTAGAAGTACGGGTGTGGGTAAGTTGAGTTGTTACTAACCCAAATGCATCCAGAAGACAAAGTTAAGCTAAGCTACATTTTAGGCATTTTTTTCCTGAAAATGACAACCTAACATAATTATCTGAAAAGATCTTGCTGCTTCAGGATATGGCATGATTTGGTGAATGACCAGTTTATTGGAGTCTGTTCTCTCAAGAATAGCAAGCCAAGTAGGGTGAGTCAGTTGCCTATCAGGATCCAGGATCCACCAGATTGCCCATGCAGTCAAGCCATTGTACCACAAGTACCAGAATAATTCAGACATAGTCCAAATGACCTGAGATGTACTTCCCTAGACTATATGAAAAGAGACATTATGGAGCTCTAAGATTAGGTGTCACAGCCTGGTATGTTCTCAGCATTGAGAAGCATTCTACCTTCACCTACGATGATGACCACAATATGAACAGAAGATGATCGACTTTAATAATTGGCTCAGTTTTTAGCGTCATTCCAGGGGAGATAAAATATTTGTCGTCATGGGAGTACATGGTTAACTACCACTTTGCTTTACCAAGGATGGTCTGCACCTGTTCTCTCTCGGATTCTGAATATTGGATAAAACTTTATCCATCTCCATAGATCCTTTTTCAGTGAAAGACAAACTGACAAACCTTCCAACATAGCAAAATCTTCCCAAGGAAATCTAAAGGTGTTACTGCTCAATGCCACAAGTCTAAACAAGAAGCTCCATTCCTTCCAAGCTCTCCTCACCTTATAGAATAGGGACATCTGTGTAATTAGCAATACATGGCTTAAAACCACAGAGAGTTCTCTGGCAGTGCAAGGCTTCAGGGCCTTCAATACATTTAAACCAGCAACTACACAGGCACTACAACAGGTACTAAAGGTGGAGGTGTCTCAATCTACATCAGGAACAAGCATACCTCTAGGTTGTTAAACAGGACGACACACTGAAGTTCTGCCACAGCCAGATTACCTTAGACAAGGAACAAGCATACCTCTAGGTTGGTAAAAAGGATGACACACTGAAGTTCTGCCACATCCAGATTACCTTAAACAAAGTCCCATACCATAGACTAACAAGTTATAGGTCACCCTCTATGTCCCATAAAATCCATAGGTTCATAGGTGTGTACTAGGCTAATAACCATGGAGCCTTTACAAGCCTAGCCCATAGGATTACCCTGGCATCATGCCACCCGACCTTAGGTTCCAGTGCCTCTGTCGAGTAGAGCCACTGGAGTAATCCCCGGGGTGAATTTTCTATTTTCCATCCACTCATCAAGATTTCTCTTGAAGAGGGCCAGTGAGGTGCTCCATCTGACATGTATGGGAAGTCTATTCCATAGCATGGGCAGTCTCTGGGTCATGAATCTGTCCCCCCAGCACGTTCTATTGATTTTGGTAATGAGGCTGAGGTCTCTGGAGTGTGTGGTGTAGTGGGATTGGGATTTCTTTAGATGTAGTTAGCATTTCTAATAGAGCTGGGTCAGACATTACTTTGTAAGTCAAGCAGAGATCGCCTCTAAGTAGGCAATATGAGACAGATAATAGTTGGAGTTTTTTGAGTCTGTCCACATAGGACAAGTGTTTAAGGCCTGGGATCTTCTTTGTGAGGTACTTTTGTGGCCCCTCCAGTTGTCGCAGGTGTCTAGTGAGGTACATGCCAAATGAGACATTGTACTCAATGATTGGCCTAATGAGGGAAGAGTAGAGGGAGACAATGACCTCTTTCTTCCTGGATGCAAAACCCTTAATAATGAGATGTGCCACATAGAAGGACTTTCTGACCACAGTGGCAGTGTGGTGGTCAAAAGAGAGGTTGCTGTCAGCCTTTGTTCCCAGATCTCTTATAAAGCCTTCTGTGTTCAGTGGACTACCATCAATGTGGTAGTTCATGGGAAGTGGGTTTTTCCCAAAGGGGATGATCACACCTTTTTGGCATTGAGCTTAAGGCCATGGTTCTGACACCAGTCGTTGGTCTCAGTGAGGCCTTTCTGTATGATGTCAACATCACTTGGGGAGTTAATAATGGCTTCCAACTTGAAATTGTCTGCGAACTTCCTCAGCCAGAGTCCCTTCATGTTGGACTGGACTTCTGAGAAGTAGAGACCAAACAGGAGAGGACACAAGACCAATCCCTGTAAGACTCCACTTGTGACTGGTCAGCAGTCTGACTTGGAGTCAGCTACTTTCAAACTGTGGGTTCTATCTGTGAGCCAGTTTGCAAACCCCCTAGTGATATAGGGGTTGATGCCTAGCTTAGTGAGTTTTTCTATGATTCCTGAGTGGGGAATGGTATCAAAGGCCTTGGCCAGATCAAGGTAGGCTGTATGAACCACCTTGCATCTGCTGGAGAAACTCACCATTCAGTAAAATACTATACTCATGGGGGACTTTAATTTTCCCTTTGTAAATCCTACCTGACCCCAAATGTACAGGTGCAGAGATTTCTACACTTTGTAAACATAAACACCCTGGACAAGTTTGTGCATACACCTACTTGACATACAGACAAATTGGACCTGGTGTTCACAAGTATGAGAGAATACTGCAACCTCTCTGATAAGGTCAAACCACAAAGCAGTCTTCTTTGAAATAAGAATCAATTCTGTAACCCCGGCAAACCCTGTAAGTTAGAAACTGCTCCAAGACAAATTACCTTTTATTAAGTGTTAACATGCCAATCTTTTAAGCCCCTCCATACCAAGGTAACACAGTAGCCTATATGTAATTATTCACAGAAGCTTGTTGCAACCATGTCAGTGACTGTATAGAGGCTGCTATGCCCACCAGAAGTAAACTCAAAACAAACTCAAAAAAAAAAAAAAAACACCATAGTAGAATCCAAAATTATTAGGTTTTACAGCAAAAGAAAGAAATGTCATAAAAGTAGGAAGTCTAACATCAACAAAGATGAAAACTCTCTCATCTAACTGAATAGAAAATGAAGAGGACTATTTAAGTCTAACAAAGCAAATTTTGAGGTAAACATAACATGCACGTCCAATGATAACCATAAGGCCTTCTTTAGCTATGTCAAAATCCTCAAAGGTAGCACATAACAGTGTGCCAAACTGTTGGTAAATAGTGCCTTGTTCACAGAACGGGGAGATATAGTAAATCTTCAAGCTGACAAATTAATCTCCAACTTTATTCCACTCTCCATCCCCCAGGAAATACAATCTAACATAATCCCTCCAATCCCTCAGGAAATACCATCCAACATAATCCCTCTAACTATCAGTGAGGAGCAGGTCGTAGATGCACTCTCTAAGGCCAGGAATACAGCTTCAATGGGCCCTGATAATATCCCAAGATGCCTCCTTAATAGCCTGAAATATGACATATCAAGGCCATTAGTATCACTATTCAACCATAACCTCTGCACAGGCTTCATTTCACATGAATGGAAGACTGCAAGGGTCATCTCTTTGCACAAGGGTGGACCATAAAAAGATCCTGCAAATTACAGACCCATTAGTCTGACTAGTCTCATATGGAAATCCATGGAAAGAATTAGCATGGAAATAATTAACAATGACATAAGAATCTTTCAGACACTGGACCCAATCCAGTTTGGTTTTGTCAAAAACTGGTCATGGCTACTGAACTTGGTGGACTTCTTTGAGAAGGTCACCAAGACAATGGGTGAGGGCAAAGTGGTGCATACTGCCTACCTTAACCTAGCTAAGGCATTTGATACAATATCCCACTCAGCACTGTAAACAAACTCACAGAGTTAGGCCTAAAACTATAACTAACTTGATGGATACCAACTGGTTCACAGACAGAACCTAGTAAGTTAGTACTGGACAGACCACTTCCACAAAGAGGCTGGTCACCAGTGGCATCACCCAAGGCTCTCTACTGGGTCTGCTGCTTTTTGGCATCTATTTTTCTAAATTCAAGGTCAATGTCAAGTGTCTCTGGATTATCACATTTTCAGATAGAAAACCCCCAAGATACTAACATCTTACAGAAAGGTCAAACACAGAGAAATGACTGGTGTCAAAGCCAGGGCTTAAAACTCAATGTCAAGAAATGCATAACAGTACCTATTTTGAAGCCAGCCACCAGGAAAACTATCTCATTGATAAAATACCCCTAAAACAGACACAATAGTCAGGGATTTGGGGACTCATGTAAATAGCAACCTGGCTTTTGACCAACATTCTGTACCACTCAACTTATAAATAAGGGCATGGCATCTAGGTCCAGGAAAGTCATCATGACATTTTACTCAGCATCATCATATCCATCATTGAGTATAATACCCCTTTCTGTATGTACCTGACTAGGTGCATGCAATAACTGGAATGTCCACACAGGTCCATCACCAAACATATACAGTGCATAAACAACGTCCTGTGCAGATCACCTCAAAGTCCTATCAATATACTCTGCTTCCCACAGACTGATGAGAGGCAATTTATGCCTAACAAACAAGGCATCCTTACATCCCAATCTAATGACCCTTTTGCATATCTGCAAAACAAACATCACCAGAACTACTAGATCTAAGGATTTAAACTATGCTTATGACTTAAATAGGACATGTTGGAGGGACAGGTATGTATCTCAGAGACTCCTCATTCTCTTGAATAGGCTTCTCATCCATGTGAAGTAGAGCCCTTCACTATCCCTATTCAAGTGCAATCTGGACCAGTGGCTGGGAATTTACAAATTTACCCCTGATCTTACACCTATGTCTCTGAAGGACAGAGACACAATAACAGGTGGGATATATTTGGGTTGCATGGCTAGGCTTATAAAGGCCACAGCGGGTATTAGCATAGTATAAACCTATAACCCTATGAACCTATAATTTAAGCATAACTAGGATAATGCATTTTATCTGAGAGCATCCCCTCATGCAAGAACAACCCCCTTCACCCCTTCCCAACAACTCTCATAAGCCACGTATCCAAAAACCAAACAAACTACTAAAAAACAAAAATACAAGGGAACGAGCTGCTGGGCGTATATCAAGTAGATAGCCAAGTAATAATCCACAGCCAAATGAAGCTGTTAGGAGCAAGAAAAGCAACAATAGTTCGTACACTATGATGTTAGAGCTTTTATTAACCACAAGCACTTTCGGAGAGAATCCTATCTCTCCTTCCTCAGACAAAAGTAAAACAATCAGTTGTAACAGCAAACTCCTTTAAATAGGATGCGATCAACTAATTAACAAATTAACAAACAAATTAACGATTCAACAATTGTCAGCTTGTGACTTTAAATACATACAAGACCAGCAGTTTAAATGCTAAAAACAAAACAAAACCTCACTTTAAAATCCGACTAGTTTCGCCATTTGAAACACAATCTTTCAGAAACCTTTTCTATCAAAAATGATGATGTGTGTCAATACTCTTATGTAAAATGCTCACTACTCTTATGTTGTGTGAAAAAATGCTGATGCATAAATTATGAATTACGTGAAAACCGCAGCTACGTTCAAAGCTAATGTCTTGAGCGTTTACATTTAACTCGTAAAGCCAACCTTTAAAATAATTATTAAAATAAAACTACACAACTCTCCTAGGTAGTTTTCTAAATATTAGCACCTATAAGTTTAAAATTTTAAACCAGAACTTCTATGCCTTGTCCAATATGCCTACTATTCTAAGGGTGCTCCAAGGGAAAAAAAGTATTGGTTTTTACAATAAATACAACCTATGGCTAAGCAATTGTGTTTAAACCTAATATGTTTAAATGTTTATAATAGCACTCATAGGTTTTATTTTTTATTAAAAATAAGTACAAACCACTGTACCCATATAACATATATTGTTCTCCTTAATGCAATGAATGTCCCTACGTTGTTGGTCAATTTAAAATCCTGTCAAAACAACGGCCACTCATTACTTCATCATATCCCTTATAAAATTATGTTAAACAACAGATGCAAAATCATTAAAAGTAAAAACAAAAACAAAGCAAGTATAAGAGAATACGACTTAGCTGTGCATGAAAAATTTCACAAGCTCTCTGCCAGGTTAAAAAATATTACCTTTTAATAGCTAATAGTTTTAGAATTAGAATTAACACAAGAACCAGCACGCAATTAGCAACGCAAGGAGTCGATGCTAACCCTGTAACCCATGGCGGTAAACCGGTTACCGGTATGGTAACCAGAAACCAGCAACCGGCTAGCGGAGTATCTTTTGTTTCTAGCGACATTCCTGCTGGGCAAGGACATAACATAGTTTCGGCGAACGCCGGAACACAAGGTACTGTTAATTCTGTTAATGATTCCCTTCCAACGGTATCATTATACTTAAATAGAAAAAACTTTTTTACGATCCCTGATAGTACAGCGACAGGGGCAGTTAACATAGAGACCACGGATGACGCTAACATTAATAATATTGCAGGACTTATTGGAGATTTCGACTATAAGCTGTTTAGATGTAAAAAACTACAGCTCGAAATCTCTTATTTAACTGAATGCCTGGACAAGAAGATAGTTCCTAAAGGGCTTAGGCAGTGGAGGTTCCCAGTGGGCCTAGAGGAAGGTTCCGATTTCCATGGACAACTTTTGGCTTTATTTGACCAGCATAGCTTCGAATATATGGCGATGCTGATTGATTATTATACAACACAGGTGGAGGTTTATAGAAACGATTTGGCTAGCTTAGAGCAAGAAATTAAAAATAACCATGATTTCTTGCGCTATAAATATGATTATTCACGTGTGTTTTCCAGCATTGATGCCTCTATTAACAAACTTTGTGATAATAAGAGAAAGAAAATTACTAGAGACACGAGGCAATATGCTGATAATAAAGCCTATCCTAAACCCCCACAAGTTAATTTAGCCAGTAATAAGGCTAGAGGGGCATTGCCTAATGTTAATAAGAAAAATTTGGGCACCAAAACTCACGATATGTATGAGTTGGACAATTTTCTGGAGGAAGGACACAATAGCAACAACCCCCCTAGTGACGAAGAAGGGGACATCGACTTAGATGATGAACAACAGCAGAACTATGTACCTGTTGTTAACAATAAAAGGAACGGACGAAAGCAGAGCATTAGGGCAGTACAGTCACGGGGAGAACATCAACAGGGTTTTGGTCAGGTCCAGAATTCACGGGAGAGGAACTTGAGGTCGAACACGAACAGAATGGCCCTGAGGAGCAAACAGAACCAGAACAACAGATGATAAAGGAGTCTAGTCAGCCTGTTATTGTTTGTAGTAACGAAGGAGATTTTAAGATCTTCAACTACACTACACTAAACATCTCTTCTGCTATGGCTGACTTCTTCTCTAAAGGACTGTCCTTTGTCCCTGACACCCGTATGGACTTGCCTAAAACACTTGTGGACCTTAAACTTTATGTTCACAAATTGAACCTATTGGCTGTCTTAGGTAAAAACTCTTCCCTCATTAGACCCTTTAGAATTGCTAGTTTATTTAATCCGCCCTTGATAGGGAACCTTAAAACTTTCGAAAAATCCTGTGAACTGGACTTAAGGTTTTTGGCTGAAAGTTCAGTTAATAATAAACATAAACATAGGTTAAATATAACATGTGAGGAACGTGATTTCATTAAATTATTACAGGATTGTAGAATTAGGGTCATGAAACCCGACAAGGGCAATGGGCTTATCTTTATGAACCAAGTGGACTATATTAATAAGCTCACTTCTCACTTAAATGATGGCCCATATGAAAAAGCTAGCACTAATGAGGTTACCACAGCATTCAATAGGGTGAAGGCTACGCTTGAAGATTTGTTCTTGGAAGACTTTATAGATACACACATCCACTCTTATCTTAACATTTCAGCACCTAGAATGCCTTCTTTTTTCGGAACGCCAAAAATCCACAAATCCATTTGCGAACCCCCTTTCAGACCTATAGTTGATGGGAGGGGGTCTATGTTGGTGTCTTGTGCCAAATATGTGGATGGCGTCCTAAAACCATACATAGAAAAAGAAAATCAGATCTGCAAGGATTCGTGGAGCTTTCTAGAAAACATAAATAGAATACCCTTTGACCCTGATTTAAGCTTCCTAACTGTAGACGTGAAAGAACTTTATACGGTCATTCCACAACAGTTGGGATTGGAGTGGGTGAGGGAGTTCTTGGAATCAAGGAATGTAGAACAAAACATTGTCTACATAATTGAGACGTTGTTAGAAATGGTGTTAAAATATAACTTTTTTAGTTTTGACAACGTGATATATAGGCAAGCCTCTGGTGTAGCAATGGGCTCACCATGTGGGGGGTCTTTTGCCAATTGTGTAATGGCACAATGGGAAAACACATTACTGTTTAACAATCCATTATTTAAAAAGCATGTCGCCTGGTATACAAGGTACCAGGACGACATGTTTATATTATGGAGAGGCTCCTTGGACATGGTGGCCCCTTTTATTGACGACATTAAGACCATGACTGACTTCTTAGATTTCACATTTGAAGTGAATGAGAATAAAATCAGTTTTTTGGACATTAATCTAATTAAGGATAAAGAACTTGCTATGTTCACTAGTAACATTTATAGAAAGCCCACGTATTCTAATGGTTTCTTGCACTTTGGTAGTTGCCACCCTATCCATCAAAAAAGAGCTGTAGTTAAAGGGCAGATGGTTAGGGCGGCACGGATGATAACCAAAGATGAAGATTTCCACTATGAATGTAGCAATTTGACCACTATGTTTGTCAACAGGGGGTACCCCGATTCTCTCATTTTGGAGATTGTATCTGAAGTGAAACACAAAAGAGAATCTGGCCATTTCAGACCCATCCTTAATAGAGCAGGGCCGAACTTGATGACTAATCAAGACTTGGCGGGGAGTCTGAATAGAAAGAGCGGAGAAGTTGATATAGAGGTCAGATTCTTGTGCACGTTCTCCATTGATCATCATTTTATCAGGGGGATCCTACAGAAAAATTGGGCCAACATAAAAGAAGACATAAACCTACAGCAACTGCTGGGGACAACACCTAGTATAGCCTTTAGGAAAGGATTTAATTTAAAGGCATTGTTAGAAATGAATAGACACACTTCGTTTAACAGGGCTAAGGGTATGGTTAAATGCGGATTATGCAACCAGTGTAAATTTATGCAGGAAGGCAATTATGTGGTCATTAACAATGTAAAATATAAATTAATGGGTAACTTTAGCTGCTCATCCAAAGCAGTGGTGTATGTGGCAAGCTGTAAGCAGTGCCCTGCTTTTTATATAGGAAAAACTGAGAGGGCACTGCACAAAAGGGTATATGAGCATTTATATGCTATTTCTAAGAGCGATACTAACAACGCTCTGGCCTTCCATGTTATGGACAATAAAGAACATAGCTTCAGATTTACAGTTTTAAAACAAATTAGGACACAAACATTTTCAGGCCCATGGCAATTGTTATTAGAAAAGGAAGAGCTATTATGGCAGCTCAGGACAGCTGCACACACACACAATGGTCTAAATGAAGCAATATCGCTCACTTGCATTCTAAAACTATTAGCTATTAAAAGGTAATATTTTTTAACCTGGCAGAGAGCTTGTGAAATTTTTCATGCACAGCTAAGTCGTATTCTCTTATACTTGCTTTGTTTTTGTTTTTACTTTTAATGATTTTGCATCTGTTGTTTAACATAATTTTATAAGGGATATGATGAAGTAATGAGTGGCCGTTGTTTTGACAGGATTTTAAATTGACCAACAATGTAGGGACATTCATTGCATTAAGGAGAACAATATATGTTATATGGGTACAGTGGTTTGTACTTATTTTTAACAAAAAACAAAAACCTATGAGTGCTATTATAAACATTTAAACATATTAGGTTTAAACACATTTGCTTAGCCATAGGTTTCATTTATTGTAAAAATTAACACCTTTTTTTCCCTTTGGAGTATTCTTAGAACAGTAGGCATATGGGACAAGGTATAGATGTTTTGGTTTAAAACTCTAAATTTATAGGTGCCAATATTTAGAAAACTACTTAGGAGAGTTTCGTATTTGTATTTTAATAATTATTTTAAAGGTTGGTTTTACGAGTGAAATGTAAATGTTCAGGACATAAGCTTTAAATGTAGTTGCGGTTTTCACGTAATTCACAATTTATGCATCAGCATTTTTTTCACACAACATAAGAGTAGTGAGCATTTTACATAAGAGTATTGACACACATCATCATTTTTGATAGAAAAGGTTTCTGAAAGATTGTGTTTCAAATGGCGAAACTAGTCGGATTTTAAAGTGAGGTTTTGTTTTGTTTTTAGCATTTAAACTGCTGGTCTTGTATGTATTTAAAGTCACAAGCTGACAATTGTTGAATCGTTAATTTGTTTGTTAATTTGTTAATTAGTTGATCGCATCCTATTTAAAGGAGTTTGCTGTTACAACTGATTGTTTTACTTTTGTCTGAGGAAGGAGAGATAGGATTCTCTCCGAAAGTGCTTGTGGTTAATAAAAGCTCTAACATCATAGTGTACGAACTATTGTTGCTTTTCTTGCTCCTAACAGCTTCATTTGGCTGTGGATTATTACTTAACTCTCATAAGCCAGTCTGATGTTCATGCTGCTGACATTCCCCTAACATGACGGTCATAGCTATCTTATGTTGCCACCGTTATGGCACCTGTAGGCTCATTCACCATATAAATGCTGAATTACTCTGCATCAACTTCATTCTTCTTGCTGCTTTGTAAATATATATTGTTTGGCTGCATTTAACATCAAAAGAATTTTCATCAGCATTCTAATTCCATTTAGGAATTATTATAAATGTTTCTGATATTCTTACTGAAAGAAAATAGCTGTTACCATTGATAGTCATAACTGAAAATGGCTTAATGACTCTCCCACTAACTTTGCAACTAAATGCATTGCGATTGACATTTAGACCCTAAAGACTGGGCAAAATTCCAAAAGACTTGCCCTCATTGTAGGTCTATCCCAATTCCAAATGGCATGCTCTTGATATAAGTGACTTACTCCAGAGAAAGGCCTATCTATAAGTCTTTTACACCAAGAGCAAGTCTTTTGGAATCGGGCTCTTTGTCTTGGACTTCTGCAAGACACTTAGTTTTGAGTACTATAACAAGGCTACTGAAATAAGAAGACCTAAAGCTCTGAAGATCATTCTTTTACATAAAGTTTGCATAAAGTAGAAATGTTATAAGGCAAGGGTAAAAAAAAGAAGTAAGTCAAAGATTACAAGCCTAAGAAAAGAGTCATAGCTACTTTTTTCAAAAGTGAAAGGCAAACCTAATGAAAGCAAAAAAGTAAAAAATCCTGAATAATAAAAGGTAGAAATGGATGTTCTTTCTTCCTTTGACTTTAAGGGAATCCCTTTTCAAGGGCTCTGGCCACAGAGGAAAATATTGTCTGCCAAAAATTCAAACAGAGAATAACTACCATAGCTAATAGGAATAAATGAAGGGGTTATTCAGAAATAAATATCCCACTGTGTTAAGTGAAACAGCATTGTGAGTAGTGATGTGAAGGAAAGGTGAGATTCAGAGACATACATAGAATAACAGCATCTGTGGAAAAACATGTTATACACTGCATGCAAATGAGTACATAATGATATGTAAATGAGTGTCAATATGCAAATGAAATGTGTCAGATGTGCAAAGACAAACTCAAACATGAGGCACAATTACAAATCAGGAATGTATACATTTTGCATGATGAGCTGCTGTAGTTAGCTTATCAGAACATCATCTATTTTCAGTAAACAGGAGTATCACTTTAATCAAGATGCTAGGAGTAGCATCTGCATTTGCACATCTGCATGTGATAGAGGCTGCCTCAGGAGCCAGTACCCATGATGTTGTACGATGCTGCCCTCACTGTAATACTGGAGTCAATCAATGGCTGACATACTATCTCCTGCATGACTTGCACATAATCAGTCTGCAGTTTGGATGGAGACATCAAATAAAAGCTAGTAAACATGTTTCACCCTTTACATGAAATCAAGGAGGATACATAGACTGCTTATCCCAGAGGACATGCAGATCTGTGTAGCATTAACCATTATTGCTGCAGGGACCTTTCAGTGTCTAAAAAGGGACACATTATGAGTTTCTCAGGCCTTGACCTAGCAAACCCTACATTTCCTTGACATTATGTTGCAGCATGTTGCGGAGCATATTTCCTTTCCACAGATAGCAAAGTAGAGAACTATCACAATAAAGGTGTTGTATAACATAAACCATTTCCCCAAGCTCCTAGAAACTATGGACTGCATCTACATTGCTATCAAAGCCTCACTTGCTCCATGCTTCATCCAGTATACCAACTGAAATGCCTCCCATCCATCAACTGTTGTAGTATCAAGGCACAAGCTATTATATACAATGTATATATAACTCATAACTCATAGCATTTTCTCAAGGACTTTGAAGCCTTTGTGTTCTCTTACTAAAAACACTGAAACATTGTAACAACAGTCTCAGAGACAGAGAAACACCAACAAGGAGAATCAGAAACTAAGGTCTCCTAAAAGTCTGAATCAGATATATGAGGAAAAACACTGAATACGTCCCTGCATCTTCCTGTTTAGATTCAGAATCTTGAATCTTTTCCAGAAAACAGGAATTCCTCTTTCTTTTACCAGAAATTTGTTTATAAGAAGGATCAATAGTCTAAATTAAACCCTGAGCCAGTCCCAGCAAACTAGTCCTATCCAAAGAATTTGAAGAGTATCAGGTACATGCTTGGTTTTCTGTTTCTTTTTAATGGGAAAAATGGGGTGAACAGTGTTACTAAAAGCAGTAACGTCTTCCCCAGGGATGGGCACATCATTCTAACAAAACAGGGAAACCTTCCCTGTTCCCTTTCTAAGAACCAATGCCACTGGAGGGGACTCCAACAGCCACAGAAGACATAGCTAACCCCCAGTCCATAGTGGCTGTAGGAGCTAAACCAGAGGGATCTGGGTAAAAGATGAGTGATCTAAGGTATAACAAATGGCCACAGCAGAGTTACTCACCTACAGTTGAGGTAAATTGCTATCCTCCTGTGGTGGCAAAGGTTGTTTTCTTAACTTTTTTCTTTCTTTTTTTTTTTTTTTTTTTTTTTAGTGGCTGGAAGGAGCATCTGTAGGAACTGTAGACTGTTCCATGGTGAAGCCAAAAATGGTACATCTTTCCCAGGCAAGACAAGCAGCAAATGCCAGTAAAACTACCAGTCCATAACAGTTACTTTAAAAAAAAAAAGACCGTAAAATGCACTTTAAAACACTATTCCAGCACCACAATAGGAAAATAAACTTAATTTCTCCACAGAAAATAAATCTACAATTAGTATACACTGTTTTTAAACTGACAAAACGAAACAAGTACTCTGTTTAAAAGAACATTACAGTCTTGATACAGTAAGTTAAATAAGAAGACTTCTAGATTTAAAATAAGTTCCTGAAGAGGAAAGTAATAAGACATCAACAAAAGTTAATAAAATGGAACTTATATGCCCAGAAAGGGAAAGCACAAGCCAACTATCAATCCTTGAAAGCCTCAGAGGAAAATACTCTTTAGACCCTTTAAAGCTCTGAAGGGTATTGTGTCCACATTTCTCTTTTAGTTAGCTCAACTTGAACTTTCTGATAGTTTGGCCATGTGGAAGTTGCCCTGAAGCTTTGTAAGCTGGCCAGGTGTTATATCCTTGGTAAGATCTCACTCATATTGCTAAGGCTACCGCAGCAGTCAAGAATATGAAGAACATCAGCATCTGTTATGTTTTGAAAGATAACCTTCACTGTTCAACCAAAAACAACTAAAGATATCATGAAGGTATTTATAAAAATGAAGACCTATCTTGTAGCACTCAGTTTATTGTTTTTTTTTTTTTTTTACTACCTCTTCTTTACATGTACAGTTGTGTTGGCCAAACACTTCTAATAACTGCTGCTGTACTACTTGGAAATGGTATCTTCTATCCCCACCCCAACTTCCACTGCATCTGCTGTGGAGCAGATTTTCCTTTCTGATAGAGCACTGCTGTGCTTCTCCTACAACTATAAATTAACTTTTTTACTTAAGATTATTAGAGGCTATAATCATTAACTTTTTTACTTAAGATTATTAGAGGCTATCATCAAGTAAAATCAAGCAAGTGTTGTTTGTTCACGCTTACCTATATTGTGCCAGAGAATCTGATATGCTGCTCTTTGGATGCTGTCTTTGAGGTAAAACCATGGAGCATTCAAACTTGTGAGTGGAAGACAAAGTAGGGTGTGATGTGTCATTGAGCAGTAAGAGAACATTAACTCTCAAACTTCATAAAACGGTGACTTATTATGTGGCAGACATGCTATTGAATGATTTATTGTATCATTAGATGATATAGTAATGGACAAAGCTAAACTGAACAAATTTATGTAACTGATAAATAAGATTATTCAGTATCATAGTCAGCCAATCATGATAAAATGTTCTTATCAGTGACAACATTATTTTGAATATTTATTCATTTTCATATAGAGTGGGCGGCCACTATGGTGCTGTGGTTAGCATTGTCGCCTCACAGCAAGAGGTTCTCCGGTTCGATCCTCGGCTGGGGTGCCTTCTGTGCAGAGTCTGCATGTCCTCCCTGTGGTCGCGTGGGTTTCCTCCAGGTGCTCCGGTTTCCTCCCACATCCCAAAGACATGCTGCAGGTGGATTGGACACTCTAAATTGGCCCTAGGTTTGAGTGCGTTTGTGTGTGTGTGTGTGTGTGTGTGTGTGTGTGTGTGTGTGTGTGTGTGTGTGTGTGCCTTCTGTGGAAGGTTGGGCACCGGGCTGGCAACTCGACACTGTAAAACTCCACTGCCAATCATGAGCGGACAGGTGATCCGCTGTGGCGACCCCTAACCAGGAAAAGACAAAAGAAGAAGAAGATTCATTTTCATATAGATCTGCTTTGATCTATGCTGATTTACATATGAGGTTGCTTTCATATGGCCAGCTCTATGGAGCTATTTTCATGGTTAAAGTAGCACATTGTGTTTGTATGAGTACAAGCTAATACAAATTGTTTGCTTGCTGTTTTATCCTTATCAAAATATACTTCATCAAGCTACAACAGAATCTTTAAAATTATACCTGCAAACATTGTGCAAAAAAGCAGTTAGTATACTAAAAAAAAAATTAAAAAATAGAAGCTGAAACTCTTTACTCTAAACACAAATAAAATGTAAGAATAAATATTTAACTGATAAATGCATGCAAACTAAAAAAATTAAAATGGCTTGCTTTATGACTCTATGCTGCATTATTTTGGCAGAGTTCCTATATCTGCATGGGCTCAAGAAAAATGTCTGGGATTTAACACTAGAAGGGAACATAGAGTTATTCATGTACTGAATAATTAACAAGGCAACAAGAAATGATATACTGGAGAAATAAATGCACTAATGACTGATCTTGGACAAGGCTTGTGGAGTTGTGAAAAAAAAATTATTCTTCAGAAGTTATGATGCCATGTGTGACAAAGTGAGATAATGCCAGCACAGCTATATGGAATTTTGCAAATAATTATATGTCATTTGTGAATAGCAAAATGATTTATGTAAGTTGCTAGTGTTACAACTGTATTAGAACTATATGTTATATGTATATCACACTGCTGGTACAGAAGTGTGTGTTGAAAAAAGGTTTGTAAAGTACTGAGCTTAAAAATGTAACCCCAGTGTACCCTACTAGAAAAGAACAGAAATGTACATACACAATTGAAACTGTTTAAATGTATATACTTTAACAATGGAAACTGGAACACAGGAAGTTAACTTCAGAAAAATAGCTGTTTGTGTTTTATTATAGGTTCATAGGTTCATAGGTTTATACTAGGCTATCTGCCCTAAGGCATTTATAAGCCTAGCCCAAATTATTGTGGCTTACGCCACCCCTTATATGAAAAAATACTGTGCCCATTAGTTTGTTGTGCCTCTGTCCAGCAGTGACCCAGAGATGATTCCCGGGGTAAACCTACGATCTCCCATCCACAGGTCTAGATTTCTCTTGAACAGAGTCAGCGAGGTGCTCTGCCTCACATGGACCGGGATTTTATTCCACAGCATAGGGAGTCTCTGAGTGATAAATCTATCCCTCCAGCACGTCCTATTTATATCCGTGCTAAGGTTTAAGTCGCTTGCTCTAGTGGTTTTGGTGGATTTGGATTTTTGAGGTGGAGCATGTCCATTAATTCCGGGTTGGACATGGCCTTGTATGTCAGGCACATGTCACCTCTGAGCAGACGGTATGCGACTGAATAGAGCTGGAGTTTCTTCAATCTGGCAGCATATGACAGATTTTGGAGTCCCTTTATCCTTTTGGTGAGGAACTTTTGGGGTCTCTCCAATTGCTGCAGATGTCGGGTGAGATACATCCCGAATGGGGCATTGTACTCGATCATTGGTCTGATAAGTGAAGAGTACAGGGAACAATGACCTCACTAGATCTGGATGTGAATCCCTTCATGATCAGGTGGGCAATGTAGAAGGTCTTTCTAACCACTTTAGCAATGTGAGTGTCAAAGAAAGGCCACTGTCAACCTGGGTCCCCAGGTCCCTGATAACCTCTTCTGTGCTTAGTGGATTGCCACCTATATGGTAGCTTGGGGTTACCTTGTTTTTCCCGAAGGGTATGACTATACATTTTTGGCGTTTAACTTCAGGCCATGGCTCTGGCACCAGCTATCTGTTTCAGTGAGTCCCTTCTGAAGGATATCCGTGTCCGATGCACTTTCCACTATGGCACCCAGTTTGCAGTCATCTGCAAACTTTGTCAGCCAAAGTCCTCCCATGTTGGCCTGTACTTCTGAGAAGTAGATGCCAAACAATAGGGGGCCAAGGACCGAGCCCTGTGGGACACCACTTGTGACCGGCTTGGAGTCTGACACAGCGCCAGCAACTCTAACCCTGTGGGTTCTGTCCTTAAGCCAGTTTGCAACCCATCTTGTGACATATGGGTTTACATTTAAGCTGGTAAGTTTTCTACAATACCCGAGTGGGGTATTGTGTCTGCAAGGTCAAGGTAGGCTGTATGGACTGCCTTTCCCTCATCAATGGCCTTGGTGACTATTTTGAAGAAGTCGACCAAGTTCAAAAGGCATGATCTTCCCTTGACAAAGCCAAACTGGGTCGGGTCCAATGTCTGCAAGTCCCCTATATCTTTGTTTATGAGCTCCATTATGATCCTCTCCATAGCTTTGCAGACTAGACTTGTTAAGCTTATGGGGCGGTAATTACCAGGGTCCGTAGAGGCGCCACCTTTGTGGAGTGTATTGTTTTATGACTTCCAGAATCTGCAAAGATCTGAGGGAAATCCCTTATGTATATATTTTCACAGGAAAATGCTAAATACTGCTAGCTTTTAGCAGTGGGGGTTTTAACTGGGATAGAGTCAGATGACAAGAAATGATGTCATTCTGCAAGCTATCCCAGCAGTAATATTTGAGATATTAATTTAAGAACTCTCTGAGAGAGACTGAGCATTCTGTATTCTGTCTTTGACCTGACAGCATCAGCTAGAGGATCTATTCTGCCTTACTTCTCTAATTAAGTAAGTAAGTCTAGAGAACAGTATAGTATAATTCTCTTAGATATAGTCAGGAATATAGCAAAGCTTATTTTAGATATTTTTCTTTATTTCTTTGAGACTGTCCTACAATGTTGTTTTAAATATTTCCTGTGATTTTGAACTCTGATATCACATTAAATATATACTGAGTATTTTCTTGTTCTTTTATTATTTATTAAGTATATTTAAACTTTTCATTGTGGCTAGTCTGTCTAGACATATTTAGGTTCTCAGAGTACTTGCATATTTATTTGGTGACCCTGTGTAAGCCACTCCTAATAGCCTTGCTCTTGGTCAAACAACCATTTGTATTGACAGTAACATTCCACAGTAAGTATGGACACCCTTTGTTAAGGGCCTTAAAGTAGCTGATAAGGAGCTGGCTGGTGGCAGTAATAACTATCTTATAATCTGGGCAGAAGGGAGCATAGCTAATAAACTTGTGCCAGCCTTTCCAGTGTGTGTGTGTGTGTGTGTGTGTGTGTGTGTGTGTGTGTGTGTGTGTGTGTGTGTGTGTGTGTGTGTGTGTGTGCATAAATCAAACCTCAAAGGGTGTGTGTGCCACCTACTTGGGCAGGGACATGAAGCACTGGTTAGACAGAGAGAGTGCTGGAGGTCATGGCTTGGCCACTCAGCTGAGATATCAACTCTATAGTTGTGCCAGTGGGGGGGTCTTACTGGTGATCTGGGGAAAGAGGGAGATACCAGCCTTGGACTGACTGTGGTCTCTGTGTACCCTTAAGGGAAATTGCTGCCTCTGGAAATACTGTGTATGTACCTGTCATCCTCCCAGTGTATGTCCCCCACAGTTGCCAGTGGTGAAGATTGAGGCTCCTTGATTACTGGTCAAATGGAGGGTTGTCACATTTATTGGTTGGCAGTGGTGGGATCACCACATCGCATATTAAGATTCAGTGGTGTGGCTATTAAATTCCTGTAGCCTGTAAACAGTGGTCACTAAGGAAGATGGTTTATAGTCTGAAGCAGCCACACAGTAAACATTCAGAGTTCCATATCACAATAGTTTTATTTATTTATTTTTTGTTAGCTTAGTCAAGGAGAGCAGGCAAGGATGTCAGCAGAGGACTATGGCAAGCTGGCAAGGAGCCAATTGGCTGAGATGTGAAAAAGCCAGAGGATTGAGGCATGCCAACCTGACTAAAGCAGAAATGATTGCAGCCTTAACCACAGCTGCATCAGAGAACAGCAACCAGGAAGACAACCAGACTGGCCTTGGGGATGTACAGTTCTCAGAAAATGGACAGTTCAACCTTTCCACAGAGGACTTAACAATCTGTCTGGAGTTAAACAGATTTGAACTGGAGGTCAAAGGTTTAGAAATAGAATGAGCAGGGAGAATGCAGCTTTTGGAAGCTGAAGAAATGGAGATACTGCAGCAGGAGAAACAAATGGAATTAGATGCAGCAGAGAGACTGAGATGTGTGGAAGCAAAGGAAAATGAGAGGCAGAGTCAACATGAAAAGAAGATGCTGACTCTTTGCCAGGGTCATGGAGGTAATGGGGAAGGCAATAACTGAACCCTGAAGCAACAAAGGCCAGTAAATGTCTTCCACAGTTTACAGGGGTGATCATTTTGATAGTTTTATTCATATGTTTGAAAGGGTATGTAAATAGTATAATGTTGACCAAGGGCTCTGGGTACAGTTCCTGACCCCCTTACTCCATGGTAAAGCTGTAACTGCTATTTCTAAATTGGCTGATACTGATTGCTTAAATTATAATACTGTTAAAAATTGTTTATTAGAGTGTTTTAAGTTAACATCTGAAGCTTATAGAAAAAAGTTTCATGAGTATAGATACACGTCAGCTGAATGTGTATGTGAATATATTGCTGAGCTAAGCACTTATTTTCATAGGTGGGTGAGTGAGTGTTAGGTCACCACTTTTGAAGGGCCGGCAGACCCTTTGATGAGGGATCAAGCCCTTAGTATTTTTCCTGAGGACATGAGAATCTGGTTAGCAGATAGGGAATGCAATACCACAGATGAATTGGGGAAAAAGGGATACTTATACCTAGCAAGCAGAGCATCACTGCACAGGAAAAGGATACCAAGTGCTGCTCATGGGTCTAAGATGGGCAGCCTATACTACCCCAACAGAGTCTGCCAGTAGCAGGGGAAGCCACTAATCCAGGTACATGTCCAGGACCAAGGGTTAAGTGTTTTAAATGCAACCAGTGGGGCCATGTAGCATATAGATATCCATGGAGGCAAGGTGGGGAACAAAAGGTGGGAGAGCCAGTAAGTGGGAATGACAGAATGCCAGCAGTACATTGTCTGGAGACAACAAGGGTACCAAACTACCACAAGAGGTTATATCCTATCTTAGTAGATGGGAAACAGGCCACTTCTAAGAGAGACACAGCCTCTGACCAAACCATTGTAAAGCCTGCAATGGTTAAAGAGGAGCACTACTTGCTTGGGCAGTCTACTTCAGTCAGAGCTTTAGAAGGGACCCCATTCTGAATACCTTTGGCTAGGGTTTACCTTGACTGGGAGGGTGGAAAAGGAAGCTAGCAAATAGTCATGTTTGAGGATGGCCCTGCAGAGGTTCTGATAGGGAATTATTTTCATAATGCAGTACTTTGTGTGCATCCAGTTACATGCAGTCAGGCTTGGAGACAAGCATGTCGGTCTGGTAGCCTAGGGGGTTCCAGACAGACCACACACTTGAAGTCAGGACTGGTGTGGTGGTTACTTCAGAGAGGAAGTGACCCTGTAGCAGTGAGACTGAAGGTGAGCCATAGCTGCTTGTCAGTACTGATGTTCCCTTGAACAGAGTGACTGGAAGGGTAGAGGTGAGTAGTAGTATCCAGGCTGACAGCGAGGCACCGCTGTCAGAGAATACCAGACTTCCTGTGGAAGGGGAGCTGGTAAGGGTTACCAAGAGAGAGTTGAGACAGGCTCAGCTCTCAGACCCTACCTTACAAGGCTTGAGGGAGGTAGTCAGTGAGTCACCTAATTGTCAGGGAAAAGGGAAATCTGTATACTGGGACAAAGGGATACTGTATAGAAAGTGGACCCCTGAGGGAGAGTGAGAGGGTAAGTAGTATAATTCTCTTAGATATATTCAGGAATATAGCAAAGCTTATTTTAGATATTTCATTTATTTATTTGAGACTGTCCTGCAATGTTGTTTTAAATATTCCCTGTGATTATGAACTCTGATATCACTGTAAATATATACTATTTTATTGTTCTTTTATTATTTATTATTAAATATATTTAAACCTTTCCTTGTGGCTGGTCTATCTAGTCATATATAAGTTCTGAGAGTACTTGCATATTTATTTGATCACACTGTGTAGGCCACTCCTAATAGCCTTGCCCTTGATCAAACTACCATTTGTTTTGATAGTAACATTACACAGTAAGATTTGACACTCTTTATTAAGGATCTTTAAGTAGCTGATAAGGAGCTGGCTGGTAGCAGTAATAACTACCTTACAGTCTGGGCAGAAGGGAGCATAGCTAGTAAACCTGTGCCAGCCTTTCTCAGGTGCATGTATATGTATAAATCAATTCTCAAAGGTGTGTGTGTGTGTGTGTGTGTGTGTGTGTGTGTGTGTGTGTGTGTGTGTGTGTGTGTGTGTGTGTGTGTGTGTGTGCGTGCATATGTGCGTGCATACATGCGTGCGTGCGTGCGTGTGTGTGTGTGCGTGTGTGTGTGTGTGTGTGTGTGTGTGTGTGTGTGTGTGTGTGTGTGTGTGTGTGTGTGTGTGTGTGTGTGTGTCAACCACTTGGGCAGGGACACGAAGCACTGGTTGGACAGAGAGAGAGTGCTGGAGGTCTTAGCTTGGTCACTCAGCTGAGATCTCAACTCTATAGCTGTGCGAGTGGGGAGTTTTATTGGGGATCTGGAGAAAGAGGGAGAATCCAGCCTCAGACTGACTATGGTCTCTGTGTGCTCTTAAGGGAAATTGCACTTGATGCAGACAGCTGCATCTGGAAATACTGTATGTGTACCTGTCATCCTCCCAATGTACATCCCCCACTGTTGCCAGTGGTGAGGACTGAGGCTCTTTGATAACTGGTCCAGTGGAGGGTTGTCACACCATATATGCAAGATAGGAAGAAAAATAGCTACCTTTAATTTTAACTGCAAGAACTGAAAGGACTATAGAATACTGGAAGAAGCTGGAATGAATGTCTTTATCTTTTAATTACCCAGAACTGTCTTGGAAAAGTGCCAATCTCTCTTTTACGTGCCAAGTTTTGGTTTATTATGTAGTAGCAGCACACACTGGAGGTAGATGTCAACGATGTTCAGATCAGCTCTTACTGTCCCAAATAGTGCTGATAAATGGGAACATATTGAATTGCAAATGTCCGTAGCTTTTACAGTCATTATATACAACATCCAACTCATATATGACTGTCTCAAATAACAGTGCTGATAAATTGAAATCGACTGACTTACAATGTCCACAGCTTGTGTACTCATTATGCCATCTGTAAATTCTGCACTCAGAATTTCTACTGCACTCAGTTTCGAGTGTTCCAAATATCTGTGGACTGCTTTGCTATGACTTTTTGTGTATCATTTCGAACTAATTTACTGACCTTTCTGTCTGAAGAATCTTTCCTAATAATACTAAAACCCTGTAAATTTCCTACAAGTGCTATACGGCTCTTTAACTTTGGTTCCCAAGCCTTGTACCATCCAAACAGGATCTGTTTGTACTCAATGTACTACACATTCTGTTAGCACATTTCATTCCTACCAGTATTCCTGACTGAAGGTTATTCATTTGTACAGTAACATTCCTTTCTATTGAACCTGCATGTAAAATAGAAAATGAAGATATAGGCCTACTCTAATATGGACATATCTAGCCTGTGCAAATAGAATACTGTATTTATGTCTATTAAACTACATTTAAGTGAATCACAATCTTGCAATAACAATAGAATGGAAAAAGTTGCAAAGCACAGCTAATGAATAATATTTTCAATCCACTGAACATTTTCTTTGTTGCAGCACATGGTCATGATGAAGTCCCTCTTATCTAAAGTTAGAAATCACATCATTAGATTTGTATGATAAATTGGATAACTGTAATAGATATTACAACACTCGGATTCTGAGATTTCATGTCAACAAAACTACTTTAGTCTTTGAAGGACCTGAAGAAGAAGACAGCTATTGCTTACTCATGCTACAGAGAAACGGAAGCGGTAGCCACAGGTGGAGCTGCACCTGTATAGCATCAAGATGAGAAGAAGTGCATAACATCATCAGTATACCAATGTCCTGGCACTTCCCATTACACTACTAAGATGACTCATGAAACCAGATAACTACTTGAAGCTTAAATTAGATCCATGCTCTACTCCACGTTTGATAGGGAATGGGACAGAAAGATTAGGAATCTTCTTCTTTCGGCTTTTCCTGGTTGGGGGTCACCACAGTGGATCACCTGTCCACTCATGATTGGCAGTGGAGTTTTACAGTGTCAAGTTGCCAGCCCAGCGCCCAACCTTCCACAGAAGGCACACACACACACACACACACACACACACACACACACACACCTAGGGCCAATTTAGAGTGTCCAATCCACCTACAGCATGTCTTTGGGATGTGGGAGGAAACCGGACCACCCGGAGGAAACCCACGCGACCACAGTGAGGACATGCAGACTCCGCACAGAAGGCACCCCAGCCAAGGATCGAACTGGAGAACCTCTTGCTGTGAGGCAGCAACGCTAACCGCTGCACCACCGCGGCCACCCCAATAAACCTGAGAAACTAAGACTGTTCCGAGAGATAGCCTTAAAAGCAATTATGGGCCGTGTTATGCTCATACCTCTCAACCTCTTAGAACAAGAAATCTGGTTAAAGGCAAAAATAATAGGGTGACGCCCCAAAATAGGGACAGATTTTAAATGCTGCTCTTAACAACTTAGAATGTTGTTAAAATAATAGGTTTTGTATTGGCATGCATTTTCTGAAGAATATGAAGTCTGAAACTCAGGTGTTTATCATTTGTCCATGGCTTAAATTCTCAACAATTTTGCAGGAAAAAAAAAATTTATAAGGAAGTTCAAAACAAACATTAAAAATATGCCAAAAGTCTCTATTCCTTAATGCCAAATAGCTATTACTATGCTATAGAGATACCCTTAATACATTTCAGTAACCATATTAAGATAGGAAAGGAAACAAAACTGTTGTGTTTCTTAGCATATGCAAGGGACCTGAATATAGTATGAGAATAAATTATAGATATGATAGTTGCTTTGCTAACAATTGTCCAAGAAACCATATATGTGCTTTGTCAAACTAGTGCAGAAATGTCTCAGATATGATAGTCTGTGCCATGCCCTACTCTATTTTCCATCTCTGTTACATCTTGGCAATTTTTTATTTGCAGATTTGCTACATCTCACCTTATTAACTTAACATTTTTACTCTAACAGACCTGCTGTAATGAGAATCCTGTTATATTGTTACTCTTCCTTATTTCAAATGTAATGTCAGAAGTGAGAAGCAGAACACTATGCAAAGCTAAGCATTGTTAGGCTTTTTCAGTACAGCAACTGGAATAATCAGTACTATCAAAGTACTTAAAATTATAAATTGTGGGGTTCTATAAATAAATTGAAAAAAGTAACTTTAAAGCTACTGTACGTTTCCCTTTTTAAGTGGTTTCAAGATTGATAAGCACAATTACTAAAGTCAATCTATTTAATCTATTGAATTTAAAAGAAAAATAAATTTCTACTATTTTATTTTTTATCTTAAACTGCAGAGTTTGGGGCTGTACTACAGGCATTTATATTCCTGAGTTTTAAAATGGAACACATTTTCTTAGATAACATTCATGCCCTTAAATTCAGTACCTTCCAGTGCAGATTACACCATCTTTTTGACAGACTATAATGAGATATGTCTCAAACAAATGCCACAACTGTCTGAAAGCAGGATTTTAACAGGGCAGTCACATCCTTGTCGACCAACATATATATGCATCAAACTGTCATTGCAGCCTTCATAACAGAACTATGATGTGTGTTAACGAAGGCATTCAGTCTGTCTAAAGGTCGCACTTAGCAGGCTTAGCATGATCTCATTATGGCAAATACAAGCTAGAAGGAAGCTTAGCCTTGTACAGCTTATTACAGATATAATTCACTTCACTACAGCTGAATAATGCCAATTTAAAATGGTAGGCCTCATTTTCTTTTAAATGTGAGCAGTACTAGAGTGCATCAGTGCTATTGTCAATATACTTCAGAACTACAGTTTTCCCTTTTTGACTTCATTGTCATCAAATACTAGGTCATTCCATGACAATCAATACTTTGTTCATGGCAAATAACTTACAGAGCTAGTGTGCTCTCACTTTTCTAGTTTTTATGTTAAACTGTAATGATTTCAGTTTAATAACTATATCCTGAAGACAATATTCCTTCAGTAAACCGTGTCTACATTTCTTTTTAAATGTCGTTTGCTGTAACAGTTGCTTACTCTATTATCACTATCTGTGCTTTACCATAGGGCTAAGACCCATCATTTACCACCACATTTGCTATTGTCTCCCCTACACAATGTGTGGTTCAGCATGAAGTAAATTCCAAGAATACTGTGGAGAAGGCATCTTGTAAAGACTAATTTTAAAAGAAAAAGAGAAAAGCACTGGTGACAGGAGCAAGAGAGGTCACAGTGGATAATGGAAGGCAGGAAAAATTAAGTCAGCAATGTTTGAAGATACAGATTCAGTGACACTTGTATAGAAGATGCCTGTGTTGGATGGGATCCGGAACAACCTCTTGCACCATGACTCAGTGAAAATAACATTTTTGTAAGTGATTCTTCTGAATATGGTAGAAGCTACCATTTTGGAGCTTTGCTTTCATATTATAGCATTATTAGGATTGCACCACCATTGAAAAAATAAAAAAATGTTTAATGAATTGTCCCTTTCAGTGTGTGGGATACAATACTGCACCCTATTCTCTTGAAAATATATTAAGATTACTAAGATCTTCCATCTTGGGAAGGAAGACATGGCTAAGGCTGCCATGTGGAGTATGCAGGTAAGAATGCAACAGCTAGCAGAGGGGTTTTCCTAAGTAGTTTGTCAGTACCTGACTGCCTTAACTAGGAATCATTCAGTCATCGCATTCAGTCACTACCAAAATAAATATTTGCTGGTAAAGTGCGCTTGTGTTGAATTGCAGTTCATTCTATAAAGAAATATTCATGCAGTCTGCAAATAAAATTTTATCAAAATGCCAAACATTTGCATTCTTAACGGAATGATTATGGTGAAATCTATCTTCTGTTTGAAGTGGAAACATACCTATTATCTATTTTCTGAAATACTGTTTATTCAAAAAAATGAAACTATGACATTGCTTAACAATTAAAAAACGCATGAAGTACAGAGTGATAGAAGGAGAAAGACAATGAAATGTTGGAGTAAACCTCAATAATACACCAAACTAGACAGTTATATTATAGCATACATAAATATCTCACAATACACAAATATATTTTAACTTAGTATTCATTTTTAATACATTCTTATACTACTTAGTGGTATTGACAAAACAGTTGATAATTTCTTTGTGTAGTTTTAGCCACACAGTTGTATTATAATAATTCAACAACACAGCTTATGCTTAAATTTCATATCTGATTTCAGATGACATATCACCCCATAAATTTCCTTGGCACCAACTTAAATGAGATGTTGTAAAAACTTTAATGCTTTTAATTTATTATTTAATAAAAGTTCCATACTGCAGGCTGCTTGAAAACTGAAAAATGTATAAAATATCAGCCTCGTTCAGAAAAAAAAAACTTTGTGTCTCACAACTTAAGAAAGAAAATAATGAGGCAAGCTTTGCTGGTTTAACATAGGCATTGTAAAAGATCATGATGTGTGTTCAACAAATACACTACCTAACTAGTGTATGGGTAATACTGTCCTGTTACCCTCCTTCTGGCAGTCTCCCAGAGCACAGAACTCCTCCCACTGCCTGTTTGTGGTTATAAAGGACTAATCATCTTTAAAGACCAGGACTGCCCTTCAAACTCACAAAGGGGATCCATTCAGTTTTCTTGTGCCACAGTAAGAGAAGGATGTCTTGGAAGACTACTCTCTCTGAGGTATTACAGCTTCAGAGCTCAGAAAATGCATCCATTTGAGTTGTATCTTCTCCCAGTGTTTGAATAGTGTATTCTACTGATTTGCTTGTTTTATCTTGATGAAAACTTATATATACTTTGAGCATTATTTATCTTTACAGTAGAAGTGTTATACTGTTGATTTTAAGATATTTATGAGTTTTTGTGGTGTTTTTAACCCTTTTAATTATGACAATTTATGATTGTTTCACTGAGTTTGTACTAAAGACATTTTAGTCCAGTTCCTCTCATTGCCTCATCCTGCCAATTTTTTTCTTATGTTGTGTATTAATTCCTTGTCTAATCTTTTGGGTTATGATTATTTGAGATGATTGAGTACATTTACTGCATTTTTAACATTTTTTGATGTATATCATTATTTTGGCACCATTTTGTTTGTGAAACTTTTCTGACAGGAATTTTTATAAGTTTATACATAATTCTTTGTCTAAAGTTATCTTAGGCTGTTTTAATTTGTGTGGGGCTGAAAATAGCCTTTATTTATTTAAATTGATAGGCCCTGTGATACGTATATTGTGTTTTGTGCTGTGTTACTGAAACTGCTGTCATTTTTCCACAGTGCTGTATTCAGTATAGTATCCCTGCAGAAATAGATTTCCGTGTGCTATTTACAGGGGAGATTGTGGGATTTGTCCCTTTTGTACTGGACTGACCATACAACCAGTACTTGGTATTAATCTGCCTAGTTTTCTGCCCACTGACTTGATGGATTCAGATATTGTACCCCCCACCACAACTACCACCATCTTCCCAGTGTGAATCTAAAAAACAAAAACAAAAAAAATAAATTAAAAATTATGCCTTGGCCTATGACTTGTGACTTCAAGCAGCCTTAGCTTAGGGCAGGCTATTAGACTGCTTGTCTTCTGTTACTTCCAGGTCCCTGGTGTGGTGATAGTACCACAACTGTATGTGACAGGAGGATCAGACACATCCTCCTGGGCTGTACTATTGTCTGCTTCAGGTATGGGAGAACCAAATCCTATAGGTGCAGAAAAAGTTAGGGGTGCAGAATCAGTTGGCAGTGTTGAGCCATCTCACCCCAGGGATTATCCCACTAGTTCAGTGCATGCTATGAAGAAGAAAAATATCTGCTGTCTGGTGGGGCAGCAGTCTCTGACTGGATTCCCACCTGAGATGGTAACCATGGCTCAATCCATTGTTCAGGCAGTTGATTATGGGGTGAATACCCATTTTATAAGTAATGCCAGCATTTCTGCCACTGGCCCGTCATCTAAGAATTCCAATTATGAAGGGGCTCCTGTGTCTGAGGGCTCTGTCCTGTCCGAGTCAGATCAGTCAGTTTCCTTTAACGAGAACTCCAAGTAGATTTTTTCTTTTTCCCAAATGCTGGCTAGATTTAGGGATGTATTTATTTGGAAGCAATCGTTGGCTGCCCCTGAGATTAGCAGGGTCCATGATCGTTTGGAGCATGCGACCCCAAACACAGAGACCTTTGCCCAATGGATCCCAGTGTTGGAGGGTGCTTTTAACAATGCTTGTAATCCTTTGCTTATTAAGGCTCTGCCTAAAAAAGTGTTTAAGAAATTCAGGGTATGCTCAGCTATGTCTGGCCTCCTTGCCACTTTGTCTGTGGATGATGCTTCTGTGTTTCCAGCAATCTCAGCCAATAGGAAGTCCATGTCTTCATGAAACCCAATCCCTCAAGATAAACTAGGCAAGTGGCTACAATCTCAGGGAAAGCAGCTGGTGCAGTCCAGCATGTTAGTTTTTAAAATGTTTAACTACCAGTATTTTATGTGGAAGTCTGTGGTGAGATGCATGTATAGTTTAAAAAAGCTTGCTGGATTGTGGCCTGTGGAGCAAAAGATCTGTGTCAAGGATATTGTTTCCAATGCTTCTCAGGTGTCAAAACTTGCTTTAAAAGGTGCCTTAGAGGGGGCTGATGCTATTTTTAGAAATATAGACAGAGTCTTTCTGATTAGCAGCTAATCAGATCTTTAAACACTGGGACGACAGAAGTAAATTGATGCAAGGAGTATAGAAAATGTTTTGTATTCTCAAGTACTCTTCCTTCATTTTCAGTGGCCTATGAGCAGGAATCCCAGATGAACAGAAAAAATGGCAATAAAAGGAAATGGCAGGTCGAGAGCTCTGCCAAGCCTGACAAGAGGGATGCCTTTCCCAAAAACAAAAAAGGATTATTCTTCTTCCAACTGATGACTGTGCTTTGTTACAGCACTAATCTTTCTTGCATTCCCTGCTGGGTGCCTTGTCTCTAAAGTTAGCTCTCAACAAGGCAACCTGGTCATCAGTGGCTAATGGCAAATGGATGCTCAACATCGGTGGCAGAAATTACAAATGGCAGTGGAAAAAACATCCACCTCTCTTCAAGGAGATCCCCCTCAACAGTCTTACCAGACTTTGTTATTCCTTCATGTTCTCCAGCAAGTGCTGAACTTTGGGTTCATAGAACTATCCCTCCTTTGGAAAGAATGAGAGGTTTCTACTCCAGAATTGTCCTTGTCCCTAAAAAGAGCTGTTGTGGAGACTGATAATGGACCTTTCTTTTCTTAAGATTGGTTGTGTCTGTTTTTCTGTATTGCCCTGCAGGCTCTCTACTGCACCTCTAGTGTTTACAAAATGCTTTGCGCTGGTAGTGGTCCACTGTTGGACTCTGGGCATCAGAGCTGGATGCAGCACTACACAACATAAGCAATTGTCTAGGGCCCAGTGACTACAGGGGCCCACTCTGTTCATGAGGCTTCAACATTAAAAAAAAATACTTCTTAACACCACAGTGGTGACATCTTCACCTTTAAGGAGGACCATGTGTGTGTTGCATGCATGCATGCCAGTGTGGATGTAAACCCATTCCATACTCGTGCAGAATTTATAAACAAGCTATTCCATTTATAGAGAAGGTAAGTGCATGCATGTGTGTGTGTGTGTGTGTGTGTGTGTGTGTGTGTGTGTGTGTGTGTGTGTGTGTGTGTGTGTGTGTGTGATTTGAACTAGTGGTTCCAATGTTTCTGTATTTGAGAGAAACTGTGTGTATGAGTATGCATCTGTGTATGTAATTTAAACTAGCCATTCTGTTCATATGAGAGATAGTGTGTGTGGGTATATTGCTGTATGAGAGAGAATGTGTGTTTATGTGTGCATTACTATGTAAGAGAGTAGGTGTGTGTATGTGTTTGCTGCTATGTGAGAGCAGAGAGAATGTAGGTCTGTGTGAGGGAATAGGTATGTGTATGTGCGTGTTGCTGTGTAAGAGCGGAGAGAAGGTGTGTGTGTGTGTGTGTGTGTGTGTGTGTGTGTGTGTGTGTGTGTGTGTGTGTGTGTGTGTGTGTGTGTGTGTGTGTGTGTGTGTGTGTGTGTGACAGAGAGAGCACAGAGAAGGTGTGTGTGTGTGTGTGTGTGTGTGTGTGTGTGTGTGTGTGTGTGTGTGTGTGTGTGTGTGTGTGTGTGTGTGTGTGCATTTAACATACCAATGAACTGTCCAGATTTAGCCTCATAATTTTGGTCTGTTTCTCATAAAATGTGTGGCTTTCTGACAAATCACAGAGGATTGAAGTAATTAAATAAGGACATATATATGAGTTTTAGACTTCATATCCTTCAGAAAATGCATGCTAAGAGGAGCATAGCCAGGATGAGCTCTAGATAGCAGCAGTTTTTTTAGCTGTGCCACTTTATAGATTTATGACATGAATTTTCCTTTTTTAAACAATCCTGAGTTATTTCTTCAGAATTTAATACCTTTAGGTGTCTTTTAGGATTGTATCAAAACATTTTCTACAGCTTTTAAAATTTCCATGTCAAACATTTACCTGGCAATTTCTTCTCATTATACTGAATAAAAGATGAGTTTATCTATAGCAAAACCTCAAGACCTCCAGTCTGTTCTTGCCAATATACAGGAGTTGTCATTGAAACTGGACAGAATGGACACTAAGATAATTTTAAGGAGAAGTGTACAAAACAGATGGAACTAATTCATGAAGATTTACAGCTGCAGAAAACTCAGATCTTGAGTATAGAGCAATCATTGAATGATACTGATGGAAGGCTGAGTGAAGGAGAAAATAATATTGAGTTTTTGTTGAACCAGAACACTTTGTTGCTAAATAAAGTAGATTATCTGGAAAACAGATCTCGTAGAAATGATATACGCATCTTTGGACTACCAGAAAACACAGAAGGTAATAACATGATGAATTTTTTTGACTTAATGGATACCTAAAGTCCTGGACTTACTGGAGGCATTGTCTTTTGGAACTGAAAGGGCGCAAAGAACCCTGGCTTCATCCTCATCCAGAAATAACCCTTCTTCTAAATCAACAATAGTAAGATTCTTTTCATCTCAAGATGAAGAATTGGTCCTTAAAACTGCTTGGTCTAAGTCACCTATTAAAATAAATGACAATGTTATCCATTTTGACAATGATTACTCAGCTGCTGGTATCACCAAAAAAAAAAAAAACAATTTTTGCCCTTGATCAAAGAACTTAAAAAGAAGCAAATAAAGGTCAATTTATTATTCTCTGCCAGAGTGAAAATACTTCTTGCTGATGGATTTAAAATTTTTGAAGATTTGGACACAGCTGTGACTTACATAAAATCTAATAAGATTCTGGACACAAAAGAAGACGTGGAATGGTCTGGAATGTCTTTGAAGAGAGCAGAAGAAGAAAAAAATAACTGGAAAACAAATGACAAGAAGAAGAAATTGAAGGATAAATTACTTACTACTTAACCTTTTTTTCCCTATATATTTATCACTCACAGTATTAAAATGTGTTACCATTTTTCTAGCTTGTTAATTGTTTTTGATGCACATGTGTTATCTTAGAAAGTAAAGTAGGAATCATGGATATCCTTCCCAAAAGGTAACGAGTTTGTTTTTGATTTTTTTTTTTCTCTGTTAATAATTTTAGCCTCTCAGTGCTTTGGTTTTCTTATATTTGGAATTGGTTGCTTCGGTTCTCTCTGCACTATTATTTTCTGTAGTCTTTGTGTTGCCTTAATTGCTTTTCTAGTCTTGTTCATGTGCCTCATATTAATAATCTAATTGGATTTATAGCATGCAATTTTAGATATATGGCTTTCATAACAATGTAGCCTTTCTGGCTAATTTTAGTATAATATGTGTACTTTTTATTTCATTTAAGTCATGTGGTCTGCTGTGAGTCAGGATTGTGGGATTGTTTGGCTTCTCAATGTGGCCATATATGTGTGCTTGATGATGGGCTGGATCTGTGGTCTTCTGTATTCAAAATTGTGTTTCTTATGGGATGGTGTGATTGCCTTTATCACATTGCTGGTGAGGTACAATCTGGCTGTCTTGCTGGGGATTGGGAGGGTTGCATCGGATGAGGTGTGGGGGTTTTTTTGGATGTGTTTTTGTGACCTGATTTGCAGATTTTTTCTTTTCAGAAGTTGCTGATTGAGGTCTGATGCTCTCTGTCATTTTGCTCAAGCCTTCTCTGTCTATTAGTGTATGTTGTTTTCTCTAATATCTCGAGTCTATCTGGTTTCCCACTGAAAACCATACCTTTCTGCCGAGTGATTGGTTGGTTGTTTCTTACATGCAGTTAAAAGGGAAGTAAGTTTTATAAATCCAGATTGTATTGCTTAATCAAAAATCTCCAATTGCATGCTAGTCCCTGAACATTTTATATAATATTTTGTTTAAGTTATACTGCTGTAATAGATGGTCACCATATCTTTCAGCTGTATAGATTTTGTAGAATGTCGAAGTCTTTTTACATTTCATCTTTGACTAGTCTTCTTGAAGCTGACAGGTCGGTAGTAACTTAGTAAACTCTAGACTTCTTGTGTATTGGCTGTCTAGATTTATGTAGAATGTATAGATTCTTACTTTTATGCTATAGATCAGCTACTAATGAAACTGTGCCTTTATAGTAAAATTAATGGAAAATCATTCAGGACTGAAGTCAGAGACTGACTGTAATCATTTGAGTTTCAGACTTTGTCTCACTCAATGAATAAGTTCTGATATAGGTTCTATTGTTTTGTTAACTTGTCAGAATTCCAAGATATATACTATAGCTCCAATTTGGGGCTTTTTGATTTGCTGTTGTTAGTAGCTTTATCTTGAACTCTTGTTTTCAATAATGAATATCTTGCTGATAAAATCAACTGATTATATAATTTCAAATTTTGTACTCATGCTTTTGAAAAATATAAAGTATGTTGGAGAGCATTATTTTGAAATTATCCTACTTGTTCTTCTGACATATTTCTGTTTGTTGTTTTATTAGAATTTCATGATCTGACTTGTTGGGGAGTATGGTTGTCATCCTTTCATATATAGTTTAATTTCTTGAGGCTTAAATATTTATTTTATCAAAGCTTTGGTCTATTTATATTTTGTTTTTGGCAAATATGCATCTTGCTTAACATTTACGCTTGCTAAGATTTTATAGAGTATTAGGTTCTGTATTACTTACTCAAAGTTTCAGAATGTCGAGTACCTTCCATTGACACGTAAGTGTCGTACATCCTCTTCAGTGAATGGTCACATCATCAATTTCTTTCCAAGGGAAAGAAATCAGTAGGCCAACTATGTATGACACAATTTAACAAACACTATGAAGTGGGGGGCTTTGCCCCCACACAGTCAATGTGGGGTGCTGTGCCCCCCACACCCCTAACTAAATATACTAACTCCAAGATCACACTACAGTTAGGAAAAGAGTAGATTTCAAACAATGTTCAACCAATTTCTTTCCCTTGGAAAGAAATCGATGATACGGCCATTTGCTGAAGAGCACATTCGACACTTATGTGTCGATGAAAGGGTACTTGACATTCTGAAACTTCGAGTAAGAAATATAGACCCAAGTATTATGCACGTTTGATGAATAAGTCCTTTCTATACTTCTAATGTAACATTTTAAATGACATAAATTAATAGTGATAATCATCATACAAATTTAAAGGGTTGGGTAAAGATGAGTGGTCCAAATGCAATAACATAATTTAAATGAAGTATATACACAGTTTTTTAAACACTGTGATTTACATGTCTATTTTGACACTCACAAATATTATTATATATTACATAGTTAATGTGTTTAATTTTTGTATCTTCATATAGTTGGTTGGGAATGGTGTGATGAGTTTAAAATGTTTTGTTAGAAGACTACATATATTTTTTTCTGAAAGTGGTGGGAGAAAGCAAACTGTTGTTACTGGTTAGGTGATTTGCTTCGGCAGTGAATGCTATTTAGGACTTTCTGACTCCGTGGGGGGATGTTGGGATTCAGAACTTTTGGTTTATTTCATATAGGAATTTTTTATTGTTTTTGTTTGGTGTCAGCTGCATGCTTGATCTACATCAGTTTCCCATCTATAATTAATCACAGGTTTATTCATACTCACATTAGAGCTGATGGAGTAATGATTTATGTGATTTGCAAATCAGAATTTATGATTATATTATTAGTAGACTCTTTTGCAATGTTACATATCATACTTAAAATGGATATCTATTAATATCAATGGTTTAAATAATGGTTGCAAGAGGGAAAGCATATACCAATATTTGAAATTATTTCATTCTCAGGTTATCTTCTTACAAGAAATATATCTTTTGACTGAAGATTTGGATAAACTTAACACTAAACTTTATTACTTGTTATCTAGTTCTTAATATTCCCATAAGAAAAGAAGAGTAGCCATACTGTGGAAATTTCTTTACCTGTACCTGAAATTATTGATGCATATAAAGAAAACAAAGGTATGTTTTGTTCAGTCACATTAGAGCTTAATAAAAAATATATATACCTTCATTAAAATGTATTGGATCCCTGGGATAGGGATTAATACTGTGAAACAACATCTAAACCAGACTGTTCAAATATCTAAAGGAAATATTATTCTTGCAGGAGATTTTAATTGTATTTTAACTGATAATGATTCTAATACTTCTGGCAAAAGAAGAATGTTATCCTCAGCTAAATCCTTGAAAGACTTTATTAATACATTCTATATTAGGGACATTAATGACTTCTCTGAACAGACTGCCTTTTTTACACTCATTTTTTCTCATAGACATGGTCCATATTCTAGAAATGAGAAAGTTTATGTTTCAAATGAGTTGATAAAGAGTTTGTATAAGGTTAAAGCAATTTCATTTCACCTCTAGGATCATAATGCTATAACTTTTGGATTTATACTTAGTTAAAATATTTGTGCTCAGATTAAAAGGATATCAGCCTATATTGCCAATCTAAAAGATTTTAAATATTTTCTTACATCAGAAATTCAGCTTTTCATTAAGTCCAAATACATTAGTGAGACTTCCAAAATATATATATATGGGATGCATTGAAAGCTTATTTGTATGGGAGAATTAATAACTGGTATATGAATAAGAAAAAGCTATGGGATAAAGAAATGAGTGAGAGACAAGGAAAACTTCATAAATTAAAACTCCTTGACCAAAAAGATAAAACTAATAAAATAGAGGAAATTAATGATTTAAACAACAAATATTTAGAAATGTTTAATCATAAGACCATGATTAATTTAGAAATGTTCAAATTTATAAACATTTCAGCTAATCCAAAGTCCTTGACTAGTTTAGCAGTTCGAACTAAAAGGTTTTGTAAGCTTAGTCATATTAAAAAAATTAATTCACCTAAAAATAAGAAAAATGTTATTGATATGGGGGATCTACCAGTGGAATTCAGAGACCACTATAATAAAACTAAACAGGAATCTATATTAGTGGATGCTAAAGAAGTGATTAGATCTTTTATTTAAAAACATACAAAAAATAAGCTATTAAACATACAAAAATAAGCTATTAGATACCCAAATTAAATTGCTTGATAAACCAATTTCAGTGTCTGAAACCCAGTCTCAAATTAGTGCTTTAAAATGAAATAAGGCACCAGGTAATGATGGAATTGTTCCTAAAATATATAAACTAAATGCCTAAAGGAGCCTTAACTTCATTGCATAAAGTTTTTTTTCCTTATGCAAAGGTTTAGATAATGTCCCTCCATCATGGAACTACATGCTTATTTCTCCCATATTGAAAGCTAATAAAGATCCTACTAAATGTGTTTCTTATAGGCCAGTTTCTCTTTTGAATGTTGATTATAAAATGTTCAGGTCTATTCATGCTAATAGATTGAAGAAGTTTCCTCCATTCTTGATTGACAAAGATCAAACTGGATTTATTTTAAATAGGAATATATATGATAACATTAAAAGAGTATTAACTATAACTGACTTTGCTAAAATACAAAAGATAATTTGAATCTAGTCAGTTTAGATTTAAATTGTGCATTTGACTCTGTTAATTGGGATTATATTTTCCTTGTTCTAGAAGAACTACAATTCTCTAGTAATTTCATACAACTTATTAATCAACTTTTTAAAGGATATCAGGCCTATAGCAAGACAAGTACATAAACCTCTCAATCCATTCAAATTCTCAAAGGAACCAAACAAGACCGCCCTCTATCTCACTTGCTTTTCACTCTTGTTATGGCACCATTACCTAACTTTATAAGGCTGAACTCTGAAAGATTTTAAATATTTTCTTACATCAGAAATTCAGCTTTTCATTAAGTCCAATTACATTAGCGAGACTTCCAAAATATATATATGGGAGGCATTGGAAGCTTATTTGTATGGCAGAATTAATAACTGGTATATGAATAAGAAAAAGCTATGGGATAAAGAAATGAGTGAGATACAAGGGAAACTTGATAAATTAAAACTCCTTGACCAAAAAGATAATACTAATAAAATAGAGGAAATTAATGATTTAAGTAACAAATATTTAGGAATGTTAAATCATAAGACCATGATTAATTTAGAGAGGTTCAAATTTATAAACTTTTCAGCTAATCCAAAGTCCTTGAGTAGTTTAGCAGTTAGAACTAAAAGGTTTTGTAAGCTTAGTCATATTAAAAAATTACTCACCTAAAAATAAGAAAAATGTTACTGATATGAGGGATATACCAGTGGAATTCAATGACCATTATAATAAAACTAATCAGGAATCTACATTAGTGGATGCTAAAGAAGTGATTAGATCTTTTATTAAAAAACATACCAAAATAAGCTATTAAACATACAAAAATAAGCTATTAGATACCCAAATTAAATTGCTTGATAAACCAATTTCAGTGTCTGAAATCCAGTCTCAAATTAGTGCTTTAAAATGAAATAAGGCACCAGGTAATGAGGGAATCATTCCTGAAATATATAAATTAAATGCCTAAAGGATCCTTAACTTTATTATATAAAGTTTTTTTACTTATGTAAAGGTTTAGATAATGTCCCTCCATCATGGAACTACATGCTTATTTCTCCCATATTGAAAGCTGATAAAGATCCTACTAAATGTTTTTCTTATAGGCCAGTTTCTCTTTTAAATGTTGATTATAAAATGTTCAGGTCTATTCATGCTAATAGATTGAAGAAGTTCATGCTAATAGATTGAAGAAGTTTCCTCTATTCTTGATCGACAAAGATCAAACAGGATTTATTTTAAATAGGAATATATATGATAACATTAAAAGAGAATTAACTATAATTGATTTTGCTAAAAATACAAAAGATAATTTGAATCTAGTCAGTTTAGATTTAAATTGTGCATTTGACTCTGTTAATTGGGATTATCTTTTCCTTGTTCTAGAAGAACTACAATTCTCTAGTAATTTCATACAACTTATTAATCAACTTTATAAATGGTGTCAGGCCTATAGCAAGACAGGTACATAAACCTCTCATCCATTCAAATTCTCAAAGGAACCAAACAAGGCTGCCCTCTATCTCATTTGCTTTTCACTCTTGTTATGGTGCCATTACCTAACTTTATAAGGCTGAACTCAGAAATTGAGGGTATTAAGTTAATTACAGATGTAACTTCTGCAATCCAGCTTTTTTTGGATGACATCTTTCTTGCTGTTAAAGGAAAGAATGGTATTCTTTTTGCTATTTTGAGACTATAGATAGTTTTCAAAGGAAATCTGGTATAATATTTAATCACAATATAACAAAATTATTTCCTATTAACTCTACTATTAATAACCCGAACATGAGATTCACTAAATATATTGTTCAAGAGGGTAAACTAACTTATTTAGGAATAATATTAGGTGATAATATTCAAGATATAATAGATTTTAATTATAATAGTCTAACCATCATAAAGAATCTCATAAGCAAATGGAATAAACTCTTTTTCACGATGGAAAAAGGGCTTTCTATTATTAAAATGATTATTCTACCTAAGCTATTATATTTTATACTGTCTTTGTCTTTCAGATCACACATAAATGAATTCAATTCACTTATTTTAAAGTTTTTCTGGTTTCCTAATAAGCCTAGAGTAGCTCCAGCCCACCATGTAGGAGACTGGGCTACTGGAGGAATTGTTTTGCCTAATTTATAATTATATTCCATTTCTTCTGTTATAAAAAGCTATGTCTCTATTGGCTAATAAGTATTATTCAGCCAAATGGGAAATAAATCAAGAAATTCTTTATTTCAACATTAGTATGTCTTCTAATGCTAATAGAATGCTAATTTTAAATATTTTTAAATAATTCATTTATTTGGGCATTAAAAGATTACTTCACAACTAATAATTCTCAAATAAATACTTCCTGTTATTTGCCACTTAAGTCATTTATAAATTTTATTTATAAAAATCCAGCTTATAAAGATGGATGTTCCTTCTTTTTCCTATTGTTTTTACACAAAGTAATATCCCTTCTTCTAACCTCTCTAAGATGGTCTTATTTAAAGAAAAAGATCTCATTTATTGGTCTCGGCTGCTGACTAATGATAAATTGCACTCAGTAGATTATTTAATTACTAAGTATGACCTAAGTAATGATGTCTGGTTAGAATTACAATCTTATAGACAATTTGTAGACAATAAAATCAATTTAATGTCTCCAGGAATAAGAACCTCTGTTCCTAAGTTAACAAATGTTTTGGTGTTATTCACACAGCAGAATTTACCTAATAAAGGTATGCTTTTGAATCTATATAAAGTGATTAGAAATTAAACAAAAAAATTATACGGAAAGTTATTGGGATTATTTTACTTTAATTAATAATAATGCACCTAATGAAAATAATAAAGAACAATTTTGACATCATCTAAAATGACCACCTATTTTCTTAAATGGAGATTGTTCTCTTGGAAATTTACATAATGGTCCTTTTATACACCACACAAAATTGAAATAATAAGTAAGAAAAAGGTGGCATGCCGGAAATGTAATTTGGAGACTAAGGCTGATTAGTCATGGATTTTTTTTGATTGCGCAGTTCTTAAAATCTACTGGTCTAATATTAACCTTTTTTACAGGCAATATTTTCTGATAATCTTGTTTTAACTAAGACATTGATTTTGTTTAATACATCAATCCCTGGCTGTGTTAAAAGAATAAAATACCCATTGTTATGGTCTATGTTGGCTATTGATAGGAAAGTTGTAACTAGAAATTGAAAGAATGAGTCTTCTCCTTCTTTTATGGGATTTAAGAACATTGCAACTGAAGTTGGCCAGTTGGAAATGATTCCCATCAAAACAAGATCCATTAGAGTTACTTCATCTTATAACCTATGGACTAAGTTCAAAGAGTTACTAGACAAACAGTTATTGAACATTTCAGAATAATTGATTTATATAAAGGACTTTTATAACTTTTTAGTGGACACTTATGTAAATAGTGTAGTTATTGAATATTTTTCTTTCCTCCATGTATTGTTAATTACATTTCTAAACTGCAATTCTTTGTTATTGTTTATTCTCTCATAAAATTGATTAAAAACTTTTTTCAAGGAGAAAATGCATACTAAGACAAATGCTGTTATTCTAGCAACATTCTAAGTCTATAAGAACAATATTTATAATCTGTCCCTATTTAGGGGCCATTGCCAGTATGCCTCCACCCCCCATTATTTTAGGCTTTGGCCAGATGTCTTGTGCTAAGAAGTGGAGAGGTATGGGAGGTATGGTATTTAATGCCCTGGTTGTGGGAGCAGGCTAGTCTAGTAATTTGATCAGGCTTGACGCTGTAACTTGGTTAGAGGAGGCAAGAGCCTGAATCCTCTACACCAACTACCAGACTGCTGACAGTATTGTGTATTTGAGTTTCAGTACATTTTCAGTGAATTATGAATTTTAGTGGCCTTTCAAGGGATTATGAGCTTCAGTGCTTTTTCATGGAATTGTGAGGTTCAAGTGAAGAGAGATTTACTGTTGCTCTTGCTAAGCCTATTTTCAATGTACAACTAAAGGTTTTGTTTAACAAATGGCAGTGACCATTTATGCTGTAGAATTTGAAAGCAGTGTTATTAGCATAACTGCCTTTGGTGAAGAAGACTGTGTATTCTGTTCCCACACCGTGTATATGGAGTGCTGATATTGCAATGCCCTTTTCATTGTGGATTATTTGGTGCATTTTAAGGGGGGTAGGAGTTCTGCACTCCTGAGTGTGTCTTTCTTTGTATGAGATACCTAATAAGTATGAACTTGTTGTCAGTTTTTCAGTCATTCCCTAGTGCATTATTACCAGCTTACCATTTTTTTAATGTAACATAGGCAATTATTTTTTCAAGGGCAGCAGGTACTGAATAAATAGATGAAACACTGAAATGTAAAGTTGTTTGCCAGTAGCAACTTCTTCAATAGTTATAGAGCTCTTTAATGTGGAAGTATTCTTACTCTCCTATCTAGGGTTAAATTTGAACCTGCTAAAGTCATGTCTGATTTCCTCACAAAGTTTCATCTTTCTGGGGTGTTTAATCAACTCCAACAAAAGAAAAGCCTTTCTGCCCACAGACAAGATCTTGTCTCACCAGAGGTTGTTTCTGTAATTCTCCAAGATGAATGCTGCCTTGGCAAGAGAATTCCTAAAAGTTCTTGGATTGATGGCATCCATGATTCTCATGATAACACTGGCCCATCTTCACAAGAGAAAAATTCTAGTGTATGTACTAAATTGTTGGACCCAGCACCTTCTTCCCCTGGAATCCCCATTACTGGTTCTGCCCTTTATCAGATGAGACTTACAGTAGAGGAGAGAACAGCTGATTATCAATCCAGGATTTCCTTTCTCCCCTCTGATTACAGTGCAATCTGGCCCAATGGATTCATCTGACTTTGCATGGGGAGCTGTGTCAAAGGGGAGATAAGTGCAAGCCACTTGGGGGCCCAAGGACACACCGAAGTACATCAATATCATGAAGATGTTGGTAAAGATTCATTCCTTGAAGGTCCTTCACCAGCTGTGGACTCTGGGTCCTCTTTGGGTGGTTATGGACAATACCACAATGATGTAGTACCTTAACAAACAAGAGGGTATGATGTCTTACTGTCTATGGCAGTTAGCAATGATGGCTGGGGAGCTGGTTTCTCAGCATTCTCTACTTAAACATCATGCATCCTGTCAGAGCAGAACTTGGTGCCAGACATACTTCATAGATCCTGGGCAGTGGTGTTCCACCATCTAGTCCAGATGCAGGGAATGTCTCAAATAGTTCTGTTCACCTCCTTTCAAAATAGATAGACAAATTCTGTTCCAGACATCCTTGCAGTCATGCTTGAAGGACAGAAGCATTCTCGTTCCTTTGGGTGGGAATGTTCCTATATGCATTTTCTCACTTTCCTCTAATTTACAAAGTACTGCTGAAGGTTCAGACAGAATGCCTAAGATCATTATGGTGATCCATCTATTGGCCCAGGCAATCATGTTTCTCCCTTTTAAATGGTATTGGCTAAGGGCAATTACCACAGACTTCTTCACACCCTGGATCTGCTCACATAGTCTCAGGGCAATTGGTGTACCCAAATTTGGAGAAACGTCATTTGACAGCCTGGATGATTCAATCTTGAGTCTGTTATGGCACCTAGTTCATGAGGATGTGCAGTAGGTGTTAAAGGAGGCCAGAAAACCTGCTATTAGAAAATTTTATGTTTACAAATGGAAAAGTTTTTCTAAATGGTGTCTAAATGGAAATAGTGGGTCCATTGATGTTAGTATCCCTCTGGTCTTGAAAGATATGTGTGAGCTACTTCAGGATGGTGTATTGTATGCATTAGTTAAAGTGCATTTAGTCCATCTCTGCTTGTCTGCCTATGGATCTTCCTGTTTCTTCTTTTATTTTCTTTTTTGATAAAACAGTTCATAAAAGGAGTACTACATATGAGACCCTCTCACAAGCAAATTCCTCCTTCGTTGGATTTAAACTATGTTATTGATAAATCGACCTCACCTTTATGGAGCACTACATGCTGGATGCCTTTTCTAGATGCAGAGCAGGCTTTGCAAGAACCATTCTTCAGAGGCTCCTGGACCCTTATCCTTCTTCCTACCCATATATAGGGCAGTGTCTTTGTTGAACATAGTACAGGTGTGTATTTACCAGTAACAGTAGATGTTCATGGAACACACTGCCTTACTGCAGTACACTCCCACATCCCCCTTTTATTGGGTGTATATATAGTTTGTTGTTGGGGTTGCCAATGAGTTTTGTTCGGCAGCCTTTTTGATGTGTGTGTGTGTGTGTGTGTGTGTGTGTGTGTGTGTGTGTGTGTGTGTGTGTGTGTGTGTGTGTGTGTGTGTGTGTGTGTGTGTGTGTCTTTTTGTTTAGAAAAGTAGGTCTTCGCAAAGCTAACATTTTTGTCTGCTCTTCCTGTTGGACCCTAGAAAAATGAATGAGTCCTGTCTGTGAGTTTGAAGGGCAGTCCTGGTCCTTCCAGGTGATTGTTCATTCACACCCACAGACAGGCAGTTGCAGGGGTACTGAGCATACTTCTCAACTGTCCCTGGTTTTCAGGAACGTCCACAATTTTGACTAAAATTTTAGGTCTCGCCCTCTTAATCCCTCTTAAAATTGGTGATTGTTGGAGAAAAAGTGATGAATTGTAATAATGATAGTAATTAGATTTATAAGCACAGAGTGAAAAAATATGGTCATTTTCCTTTTTTTATACATTTATGCGATTCGGAAGTTATTTCAAATATTTTTGTAAGCATTTTGAGTACTTTTCATCAATATATCACAATTTTGAACATTTTGTTTAATTAGAAACTCTTTTAAATGGTTTTAATGCTTTGTTTTATATTCGTTGAGTAAGAAATCATTTAACTCATTTACTCCAATGGAGCTCAGGAAATTTGCACTGTAACTTCCAATGGGCGGGGCCTAAACCTTTTGACAGAATCAAATTATGTCCTCACATTTCAAACAAATGTTCATATTTCTGAAACTATAGGGGTTATGAGAGAAGTATAAATAGCAAACCCTTCAGCACAAACTATTTTTATAGTGGTAGTATTCTTTAGGCTCTAGGTTTTAAACAGAATTTTATAAGTCACAGTAAACACAGTAACTATTAACATTTGTAATATTTTGTAAACAACCACTTAAGTTAACACAGCAACAAAAAAAAGCAGTGAAGAGAGCACCTCAGTGCCAACTATTAAATTTAGATATCCAACAATGACAGAGGTGCAGGTGCTGAGCAAACAAGTCAAGCAGTCCACCAACCACCGTTCTTTATTAATGCCAGCAAAAATAATGAGAACACTGCCACAACACTTTTTTAGGAAATTGAACTCTTCCAGACTTATAAGGTTTCCTGATAACATGTCTTGTAAATTGTAATCAATTTTACTATGTGCTATATTTATCTCATTAAGGGATACAGGCATGTATTTCTCTGTATGATTTAATATTAAGGGATTTTAGCGAGAATAGCAAGTGACTATTAAACACTAGTTATGATAGTATTATAGAAAAGAACAATAGTGTATACTCTTACCAAAATTACATTTATAATTACAGCAACGTTGAGCTAAACAGAACCTATTTCAAATTATTTATGAAAGGGTTAAAATGTTTACCGGAAAGAAAAATCTACAATATATATTTTACAGAAATGAGAGAAGAGTAAACTTAGATAACCAATTTAAAAGAAAAAGCATATATAATCCCCCCTTCACCCTCAGCTAAAACATTTTGAAAACATAGTAGAGAAAGAATTAAGAAGCAAACTGCGGAACCAAACAGACCAATATAATCTAACTAAAGAAGAAACAGAGCTACTAGATGAAATAAGAAACAATGAAAACAGAGTTATCAGACCAGACAAAGGGGGAGGAATGGTGATAATGGACAATATAACCTATAGTGGAAAAATTATAGAAATATTAAATTGTCTTGTGTATTCAAATAAGACAATAAGGCCTGGGTGTTTGTTTAAATAGTTTATTATACACAAGCACATCAGGATGGATGACTGAAACATTAAACTTAAATGAACTTAAATGAACTAACTGACTGACTGCTAGACACATACATGCTTTCACTCCAAATGCTCTCTCAAAAATGGCAGTCTTGTTTGCACATGCTCAGTACTTATATGCACATGCCCATGGACTACAATGGCTCTTAAAGGTACGACACATACTCTGATCTACACTTTTTTTCTATAAAATTGTTTTGAAGCAGACATGCACACACATTGGAAGAGTTTTTTTTTTTTCAATTATTATCATAAATGGACTGCAACTTCCTTCAGAGTTATATGATGGAGGAAATGAGAAGCTTTCACTCAAAATCTAAACAAATCAAGAAATACAGATCATGAGACTCTCGACTTCAGGTACAGAATGTTTGAGCATTAAATATTGCCTTCAAGTGTGTTTGGACTGAGAGCTATGGTCTGAGATTTACTGGGTGTGAGTTTCCTACAATAATAATATAACAAGGGCACTCAAAAGAAACTAATACATTTGTTAAGTCAAATGCGTACTAATGGAGCCATTTAGAAAAGTTTTCGGATCTTTCAAGTGATTCTATTGATGTTATTGAGACTGTAAGAAATTTTCCGATTAATCACAGTAACATCAATGTTGATTATTTTACTATGACTTATAAAGATTTGGACACAGCATTGAATACTAATTACAATCTATTCATGGTTAATGGTAACTGTGAAGATGGCAGTTGTGCTGATACAGATCTAGATGATGCCTTAAATAAAATGGAAAAGTGCCTGAGAAGATATCGTGCCATCAAGTTGGAAAACCAGTACTTTGATAGTTGTATTAAAACATGTATTGTGTTGAAGAACTTACATGTTTTTAAAGTTCCTAATGGAGTTAATAGCGATGAGTTATTTTTCAAAGAACTGGTTCAGTTTTTCAACAATGTAGGCTTAGAGTTCCTGAAGTTAATTATAAAAAGGAACAATGAGCTGTTAGCTGAGTTAAAGGTGCAACTTGAAGGATGGGACATTGAAATACAACAATATTTTATGAATTCTCCTGAAACTAGACATTTATATGGTTGTATGTTGGCAGGGGTGGATCGTTTTGTGAAAATGATTATTAATTGTAAATTAAAGAAAATGGAACGTGATTGTGTACCTTATCAAACTAATACAATGCACACATGGACATTCACGCGTTCCAATAAGTTAACACAAAACAATAAGAGAACTGGTATTTATAAAGAATCATTCTGGGCACCCTTTAAGTTTACAACTAGAGTGGGGAATCAGTTTAACCAATCAGAAGGCTGGAAAGAACAAGCATTAATAAATAAGGGTGGAAATCACAGTGCAGTTCAACAGGAGACCAGGCATGTAGAAGTACAAGCGGAGGTTCACTGTGATCCTACCACCTACAAGAAAGATTACCCTCTCTTAACAAATGAGGTTTTTACTGCTTCTACTAGTTTAGTGGAAGCTTCTGAAATAAATGACGAGCCAAAAAACTTAGAAGCAAAAGCAGGGGGCTGTCAACAAACAACAAATGTTTCCAACTGCAATTGGAAACTCAAAAAGGTAAAGCTCAAATAAACTTTTTCATCATTTGGAAAATTCAAAATATTTAACTTGAGTAACTTTGAACTGAATAGTCATCATCTTTCAGTTCTTTGATTGGGTTTTGGGTTTAGTCCTAGTCACATATCTAATTTAGCATATACCATTTTACAGTTAAAAATGTACATTAGGAAGTTAAACTTGGTGTTTATACTTAAAGACGTGACTATGAATGACAGTTTAAGAAGGCCTTCTACATTTAATCCTGCATTGCATTTTACTTTGAAGAATTTTGAGGTGTTTTGTGAAAGAGATATTAGAGACTTTTTAAAGTCTAAAAATAACAAATCATATTATAATTTAACCTATGCAGAACGCAATGCTTTAAAAGAACTATGCAACAATAAAAGTTTATGTTTTATGAAAGATGACAAGGGAGGGTGGGCTGGTTATTATGAACATTCAAAAATACTACATTGCTTTGGAAACATTATTGAATAATGAAAATAAATATCAGGAAATTTCTGTCAGTGAAATTAATACTAAATATAAGCATGTGTATTCTTTATTGGAAGACATGTTATTGAATAATGAAATAGCTCTATGCTTACATCATTTTTTCTACAATAAGTACCACACATTGGAGTTTTATTTGGAATACCAAAAATTCATAAAAATCTAGCCCCCCCCCCCTTTTAGACCTGTTGTGTCAGCTGGGAGTAGTATCACTGAAGGTATTTCTATTTTTTTGGATTCAGTTTTAAATCCTGTTGTACAGGGTTTAACTTCCTATTGTCAACATTCATGGGATTTTTTAAAGCATATTAGAACTTTTTCTTTAACAAATTTAGAAGATGTTAATGAGTTAACACTTGTTACTGTTGATATTGTTTCCTTATTCACATCCATTCCTAACAATGAAGGCACGGAGTTTTTAAGAGACTATTTGAACAAATATGCAACAATAAGAGGAGACACTGTTGAAATATATTGTAAGCTTTCAATAATTATTTTGGAAAGTAATTTTTTTCTATTTCATGATAAATATTATAAACAAATAAAGGGAGCGGCAATGGGTGCAGCAACTTCTCCAGCATATGCAAATTTGGTATTTGGTTGGTGGGAAAATGAAATTTTGCCAAAGATACAAGAATTTTCTGTTATTATTTTTTATAACAGATTCATAGATGATTTGTTTTTTATTTTAAAAAGCAAAATTTATTTGGGTAGGTTTTTAAGGAATTTAAATAGTACGTCTGATTTTTTGTCTTTTACATTAGGTTCTAATGGGCATCAAGTGAATTTCTTAGATGTGGAGTTAAAGTCGGATTCAGAAAAGAAAGTATTTGAAAGTAATATTCACAGAAAAAATAGTTTTTCAAATGGGTATTTGCATTGGTCAAGTGACCATCTTTGTTATATGAAACTGAATGTATCTAGGGGGCAATATATAAGAGTGTCACTTATGATTAACAGTTATATAGCATTTGAAAGAGAAGTAAATTTTATTACATCCCTTTTTTTAGATAGAGGTTGTCTGTTGAAATTAGTAGAAGACACAGATAAGGAAATCAGAAGTAAGAGATATACACATTTTTACCCATATTAACATATGCTTTTGAGAAAAAGAGTAGTTTGACTGAGGTAAAAGGTAACAATCAAGTTCCACAATGCATAGTAGATATGTCCATAGACAGTCCTTTCATCAAGAAGCTAATAAGTGATAATTGGAGAATTATCAATGGACACAGAGAGTTGGGACAAATTTTTGGAAGTACACCCCAATTTGTTAGCACGAAAAATTACAGTTTTAAACAATTACTTGAGCGATCAGATACAGATACAGAAAATATATATAGTAATAAAAAGAGGGAACATATAAATGTAATAAGTGTAATATTTGCAGGTTCATTTATGAAGGATCCTTTATTATTTTGCCTCATTTATCATACAACATAAATTTAAATGGCAAATGTAATTGTGATTCTACTGGAGTCATATATATTGCATTGTATTCAAATTCAGATTCATTTTATGTTGGTATGACGACTAGAAAATTAAGTGACAGGATTAAAGAGCATTTGAACTCAATAAAAATAGAATGACGTGAGCAATTCTTTGTATAAACATTCAAGTATTTGTAAGAATTTTAAGAAATTCTGTTTTATAGTTTTAGAACAAGTTAGTTGTAATAAGAGAGGTGGTAATTTTAAGAACCTGGTGGAGACTAGAGAAGTTTTTTAGCAAATAAAATTGAGGGCAGATAGCCCACCAGGCTTGAATGAACATGTTAATATAAAGTGTTATTTAGCTAACAGGAAACTAAGGGGTTAATATAGTCATGTTAATCTTTTTATTATTTTATGAATCATGTGATAGTTTTAATGAATTAAGAATGTTTTTTCTGATGAAGTTGGTTACGAAAGCGGATATTAAAAGACACTACTCTAAAATCCTTGAGTCATCTGTGGTTACAATGAATTTTGTTTTATTAAGTTTACTACAATTGTCAAATGCTCTTAAAAGTCAGAGGCATATAAAATACAATTAGTATTTTACTTTGTGACTTGTACTTAGACCAGTACTTTTCTAAATGCCAGCTGCCTGTCTAATCATGTGTTTTATTGTTTTCTGTGCAAATACTTAGTTGCTGAGAATTTAGTTTTACAAAGTGTATTGTTTAACAGCTTTTTGGTGGTGTTCAAAGAAATCTCTGAACTTGGAAACTTATTCATAATTAGTATCTACCTTACAAAGAGTGATTGTTTTAGAGTGAAAAGCAATTGCATTCTTGGCTTGCTACATTGTGTGTGTGTGTGTGTGTGTGTGTGTGTGTGTGTGTGTGTGTGTGTGTGTGTGTGTGTGTGTGTGTGTGTGTGTGTGTGTGTGTGTGTCTGTGTGTGTGTGCAAAATTATGTTGGCCAAGTTTCAGTTACTGTACTTAAGATAGCATTGAAAGGTACTGGATAGACAGCATGGCAGTTGAAGTCCTGGGAAGACAGTGATTATAACTATGCTCTTCAGTTGTTCAACGTAAAGCTTATGTGGGTATTCCTCATAACTCAAGACAGTAGTACATATCTGCCTTACACTGTTAAGACCAATCTCATCCCTTGCAAACTATTTTTGGACAGCAGTGCAGATTGAGAGCCCACAACTCCTGATCTTCACATGTTAACTGGAGCCACTTGTGTAGATTTACAGATAGTACTTTGATAATTACTGTTATTACTAGTAGTTTATCATTTTAAACTACATAAAATAATCCTTTGCATCACAACTTTCAGAGGGTACCAACAACATAAAAATCACACTTAAAACATTTCTATACATTTTCTGGTTGCTAAGAAAGATAACAAAATAATATCACAATTAAAAGCAACATTAGAATTTGTTGTACATATGGCTTTATTTTCTGAACTGAGTATGCATTTTTATAAGAGCTACTTGCCTTGACCTGAGTATCATAAAATAAGATTTTTTTCAGAAACAGCTTGCCAGTTTATCCCCTTAATTCCCATAATAAACTCTTTCCCCAATTTTATCCAGTGTAGCACTCCCCATTACCCTATGGGGTCTATATTTTCCTGAAGGGGGATTAGCCTTTTGCAAATAGCATAAACTGCTGAGCAGTGTGAGGTGAGAGTCGTGTACCAAGCAGCTATTACTCATACCAGAGAATTTTACTTTTGTTTACTCCACAGACTGATCCTGCATATTGAATGTATAGTTTACAAAAATGTCAATTCCACTGGGACCACCATCCCCCCAGTGCCATTTTCCAACATATCCTAATGCAGACTTAGCCAGAACACTTAGCTATATTAGGGATAACATTCTTCTGTGCACCAAAGGATACTACTATAAATAATAGTTCCACATCCTGTCACTGAGAAAAGAGAGCTGGCCATTATTCCTTGGGTGATGGATCCATTACTCAAATCCCATTCTCTAGGATTATGTTAAAGGTACAACCTCTATGACAGGAGAGCTGGTTAGTAAAATCTAAGATCTAAAAGTGCAGACATATTCCTTATATGGCAAAGTGATAACTGCAACCATATCTAGAACTGCAGTGTTATGGAATGCATAATAGGAAAAGCAACTATCATTAGAGAAACACACTTTCTCAAGTTCCTTTTCATGTCTCAGTGCCTTTTTTGTAATATTCCATTATAACTTAGGGATCATCACCAGCCCTGCAGTAGACAGACCTGCCCAGTATGTTTATAATTCCATTTGGTTCTCTGACTACTTGGATGCAGTAGTTAAGGGTTTGAGGACATATATGGATAGTAACCTGGCCTTTGACCAACATGTGTCTAAGGTAGTAAGGAATTGTTCTCCTCTGGAACATGCTTCTTACCAGTATGAAGCAGAGTTCCTCCCTAACCCTATTTAAGCATAACCAGGACCTGTGGATGGAAAATCAGAAATGAACCCCAGGTCTAGCACATATGCCTCTAATGGACATACGTAATCTGTAAATTATAACCTAGCTTACATATACCCAATAAAATAATCTCAAAAAATTTGTGAGATACATTTCGAATGCATAGCTAGGTATATAAAGGCCCCAGCGCCAGCAGTCATTAGCCAAGTATACACCTATGAATTTATCTCTTTTGGATGTGAGGTGAAGCACAGAAAATCAGAGATATATTTATACTGGTAGTTAAGTTGATGTGAATTAACTGTAATAGCAAATTGCTTGCATAGTATTATAAATATTGACAGGGGCTAAACCATAATTTAGGAGAATGGATTATACAGGTTAGTCTAATGGAAGTAATGTTATGTATTACAAACATAATTTATACACAGTTGTGCATCTACATATTTGATTGACTTTTATTTGTATTCATGATTGTTTCTTAATTTATTTTTAATAATGTTTGCTGACTAGATATAGTTGACAGTGACTATTGTCCTCTTCCATGTGAAACATGAGGTAAAGTTTTTATTGACATGGAGAAATAGTCAAACCACCATGAAATACCCTTGCTTTCCCCTAGATGGTGCTGTTGACAAAAAGTATGGAGGAAGTAAAACCGGGCAGAGTGTATAATCATCAAAGTAAACAGATTTAGAAGCTACTGCTCTTCCTGAAGTAAATGAAGCTATGGACTCAGTTTTGAGTATAATGTGCAAAAAATCAAGTTATAAGCCCTGAGTGCTAATGATTTCTTTAATATGTTTCCATTTCCAGGCACAGATTAGGGAAATTATAGCAGTGACAGTGGGTGGAAAAACAGGCTGTGGGAAGTACTGCTGCCAGAGGTCCTGATAGGGAAGAGATTGTAGGACATGCTAAGAAATCCGATGGACGATGCTGTGATAGATAAGCCACAAGTCAGCAAAAGAACAGAGGCACGTGGAATAGTGTAGTGATGAGACTCAAATGCATATTGAAAGTAAGAAGGAGGAATAAGGAAGACACAGTTTTCTTTCTTTTTTTTTTCATTTTCACAGGCAGAGAAACATTGGTCAAATATAGCTAATGAATGAATGAAAGAACATAAGAAGAGTAATTAATGGTCAGTGCAGAACGCATAAAGAAATATTATGTGAAAAAGACAGTTGGTGGCACAAAAACTTGGAAAACAATGCAAACCATAGCAATGGAAGTACTGATTAACAAAGGGCATATTGATAACTAGAGTTATACAGTGTACAATGTTATTAATTCACTGTTTAAAGGTGACACAGTAGATTTCCCAGATTAAACACCTCCAACAAAATTCTCTTTCAAGAAAGAATGCAATTTACAGCAGAAGGAACTCGTGCTTTTCTTTTTCAATCATGTTTAGGATTTTTGAAGTAAGCATTAAGGCAAAGGAATATCAGAAACTTTTGTAAGGAAATCTAAAGAGGATCACTATCAGAAGACATGTATTGAATATGAAATGAAACCCAAATGTATTATCTAGAACTGAGTCAAAAAGAGTACAAAATACAATACACTGTCAGGAGAATTCCATAATGCTGACAGCGTTGTCAGCAGCATGAAAGGGGAGCTCTGTAAAGAGACATAATTAAGTACAGTAAAAGCTGGTATTTAAGTGAGTTCTTTAGGCTACTTGGCAGAATAAACATATGTCAAAGAGAAAAGGGTCCAGGAAGTGACTTCTGAAGACTAAAAGATCCAAAGTAGAACAATATCCACAAGAGTGTGAACTATGGGATAAGACCCCAGCAGACCAGCAGTAGTAATTACAACTAATAATGGAAGTTTCAGAAAATGCACCTTCTGGAAGCACTGAATAAAAGATAGACCAAATGCATAAGAATTTTAAAATCTGTAGTGTGTTAACAGATTATATAGATGAGACAAATAAGAGTGGTAAAAACTGAAGAAATGTTGACATACTACAAGAAGGTACTGCAAAACAGAGAAACAAACAGCTCAGCCAGAAGAGAGCCTGGAAAAAGGGAACAGTGCCAAAGATGTGGGAACTGAGGGTTTTTAAGGACAATGATTATTCCAACCAGACATGGATCAAAACTAATGCGTTCTTCCCATGCTTCAGGAAATATAGGGAGCAGAAGTTGCATTTCAAACTGATATACACTACATGTTTCATGGTGTTTTATCCATAGGGAATGAAGACATACATAGATCCACTGCAAGCTCTTGAGGAGTTATCTAAATGGCCGAACAAGAAGGAAGGGTCACTACAAGACTTGGAAAAGCACTGGTTGATTGCAAAGGGGTTAAATACTGAACCGCAGCAATCCAAACAGATACTTTCACTAAAACCCTTCCCTGCATTCAAGAAAAAGATGATGGGCAAAACAAAGGCAATGCAAGAATTAACTAAAAAAAATAAGAACTGTAATGGCTTCAACAATGATAGAAGAGAAAGAAATACTTCAAGAAGAGGAAGACTTAGCAAGTGACTGAGATCACTATGGGGACACTTGAATACTTTTTGTAAATTTATGAAGGGAAAGAAGGCTGATGATTTTCCACCTCCTGTCCAAATGTTAAATCAACATAATATTTGGGAGGGAGGTATTAATTAGAGTTGCCACAGATCTAGACAAATATTTGTTAGTTTAGTTTGGTTTAGTTACTTCGGCTCTGGAAACAAAACAGACTCTCATTAAATGTTAACCATGTTTTCTTGTCTGTGTATGCAGTTTGGCATAAGGATTGGGGGAGTCAGAATACAATAGAATAGTTTTCTGGAAACATAAGGTCTACGAGTGCAAAAATATCAGGCTAGGACTAAATGTTGAGACTGTAGCATGTTCATGGTCTCCAGGGTGAGAAGGGAAAATAAAGCATAATGTAAGGTGATAAAAAGAGCGGGCAGGACTGAAAGTTAAAACAAGATGTGCAGTGGTTGCCTAAGAGATGTTAAAATGGGACAGACCACTGACAGCATGAAAGGGTTCAATAAGTGTTTATGGAGAATATGGAGAAAACAAAGAAAATACAGCTTTGGCAGGCTAACCACTGGACCAAGGATAAATTAAGTAAAAAGAATCATCTAGGGATGTAAAGGATGAATACGGGGACATTAAAAGTATTTTTTGACCTCTACTTAACAAATAACCAGTAACAATTAACAATGGCAAATGAAGGCGTAGACCTTGTCTCTTGCAGAGATGCCATACTGAATGGTACTAGACATACATTATTTAGATTTGCACACTCCTATATGCAAGCTCAAAGCTCATTATATGCAAAAAATAAATATAGTAGCATGTGTATAGTTCTGCAGGGATTTAACGTGAGGTATTTCACTAAGTGGGTATTGCTTTTATTTAGTATTAAGTTTAGAAGATCCAAGGATTCAAGGAGAGATATTTTTCAAAAATGTCGTGTGTGACAAAAATAAACAAAATGTACGTACTCACCATGACAATAGATCTGTGGTTCAATTTGTGGGACTTCAGATCTGACACTGGCCAATTCTAAAGTCTTTAGCCCACTTGGCCTTAACTCCCTTACCCATAATTCCTACTCCTCCATCAAGTCCCCAGATCGAGTTTGCCCCATGAGAGGAATCATAATGAGAAAACATATAATTCTGGAAATGTACCTTCCAAAAAGTAAAATATGGCAACCAAGTAGAATGCAATACTCTAGAAGGTGGGAACAAACAACCTCCAATGTCTAGTCAACTTAGGAGGAAAGACTCACCAAGTCAACTAAAAGGTAGGGTGGCAGGAGGGTGGGAAGATTGAACCAGACAGAGAGAGACAACAAAAATCTATCATTGTAGTGAGTACATAACTTTTGTATCTGATGTTGTCTGTTCCATCTGGATTCAACCTGTAGGACAGAGTCATTCCTTGAGAGGAACTGAGGAATGATATTCCACAACACAGAGGAGCCACAGGAAGCTCTGGATGTAGATTGAATATCCAGCTTATAATGTGACACAAAAGTCTGGTGATCCAGCCAAGTAGCAGCTTCATAAATATCTGTTTATACTCTAGAAAAGGAAAACTGTAGAAGTAGCCACAGCCCTTGCTGAATGAGCCTTAGGCCTGTGTGGAAGAGTCTTGCCTTTCAAAGAATATGCAAACAAAATACAGTCTGACAGCCACTTAGATAAAGTTACTTTAGACACAGGTGAGCGCAGTCTGGACTTTGAAAAGGGAACAATCAACTGGCTGGATTTTCTGATAACTTTGGTACAGTCCAAATAGAATCTCAGTTGCCTATGTATTTAAACAATGCAAAAGGTTTTCACCTTTGTTGAAGTTGGGAAAAAACACAGCAAGGTGAATCAAACTATTAAGATTATTCTTGGAAGCTACCTTTGGCAGAAAGGAAGGGTTTGTATGAAGAAAAACCCTAGCTTTATGGAACACCAAATAAGGGGGTGAAGAACAAGCATTTGCAACTCAGAAACCCTTCTTGCTGAAGTTACCACCACCATAAACAAAGTTTTCCGAGACAAGAGCATCAAGTCCAAAGTAGCTGAAGGTTCAAATGGAGGGCCTGCAAGGACCTGTAGAATGAAGGACAGATCACAGGGAAGAGCTGGATCCTGTACTGGGGGATGGAGTAGAAATGTACCTTTGAGGAATGCCTTGAAGATCTTGAGAGAAGCCAGAGGCACAGAAGCTCTGCCAACATGAAAGTTAGAAATGGCCAGCTAAGTGCATTAGAACCTAAGTGAAACAACTCAGTGAGAAAATCCAAAATGGATTCCAAAAGGTCAGAGAAAGAGTTGAGTCCCTGAGCCTCCTTCCACAGGAAAAACCTTTTTCACTTATTGGCATACACTTTTCTAAGGGGATTCCTTCTTCTGGGAAGATGACCATATATGAACAGCCACCTGAGAAAGCTTGGGATTTCTGGCCATCAAAAGAACTAGAGGAACCATGTGGTCAACTTGAGGGACTGAAGATTGGGGAGATCCAGGCCTGCTGGATGAGAAATAAGATCTGGAATGGGATCTAGTACCCAGGAGGGCGTACTTTAGAAGAGGCCAAAGGAAGGAAAACCACACTTGATGAGGCCAAAAGGGAGCAATGAGGCTCACTGCAGCTCTGCAGTAGGCTGCTTTCTGTAGAAAATTTATGATCAAAGGCACTGGGGGATAAGCGTAAGGAAGTTCCAGGGGCCAAGCAAGCATCAGAATATCCCTGGGTGACTGTCCCAGAGCAGGAACAATGTAGTAATAGCTGCTGCACTTGGTGTTGGATGAGGAGAAAAACAGATTGAAACATGGAGTGCCCCAGCACCAAAAAATCCAAGTTGCCACTTTCAGATTTAGGGACCACTAATGAGGTAAATGAATGCTCCTACTGTGGCTGTCAGTCATAATTTTGGACTTCCCCAGGATGCTCTTTGGCCAACAGAAGCCACGAAGATGTAGAAAATCATTATGCTAATTTCTTTAAATAGAAAAAATAGAGCAGAGCCAAGATCAAAATGTAGACTCGAATGGCGGCAGACTAGATCTGGGGAAATGATGGAGGAGTGAGGAGTTTTGGGTAAGGGAGGTGGATCCAAGTGGGTTAAAGACTTTAGAACTGCCTGATGTCAGATTCCAGTCAGATCCAAAGTCCCACAGGTTGAAACCAGACAAAACAGACATTGTATCATGAAATTTACTTTACAAATTAGTTGCAGAAAGTTTGTTGAACTAGACATCAAATATCAAATAGAAGTTACTGCATAAAAAAGCTATGATATTAGGATTTTATAAAAAAGAAAATGGTTAGGTTGATGTCATAAAACATGAATGGTTTGAAAGCATAGGAAAGGTGGCAAAGGGTTTTAGCATACATATGCAAAAGAAATAAATATATACTGACCACAAATCTTTTCCAGCCAGTATAAACCATACTTAATAAAGATAAAACATGCTGTGCAGTCAGAGGACTGTAGGAAAAAAATCTAAAAAATTGGCAAAAAAAAACTCATGTAAGCTGTTTTAGTACTTTCATCAGTTTATTATAGAAGTTCATCAGAAATAATCTATTATAAACTTGAGGCAATTTGAGTCAAAAAGAAGGGAGAGGCTGGATATCAACAGCAATTAATACCGTATTTCTCTGTAATTACAACCTTACCAGAGAATAAGGCCTAGCATGGTTTTCCAGGGTGGTCATGATATAAGCCCTACCCCAAAAATAAGCTCCAGTTAAGATTGTCAACAACACACAACGGACATGTTGAATTATAAAATAATAATATTATTGACATCTGTTGACTGAGGTTATCATACACTGCTCACCATTGTCAGACCATTCGGACACCCAACTTCTTCTCTTTGCAGAAAGTCATAAGAGTTTTTTCCTGTGGGAGTCTTCCATGATTCTTACTAGAACCCTAATCCTCACTCACACTTGATGTTTGAGATCCTTGGCCCATAAACACTGGCAAGTGTACTTTGATTGGTCAAAGTACGGACAACGCACATAAAACATGTGCACTTGATAACAAATGGGTGTGGTTGTGTCTTCTTAACTGTCACCATTTTTGTTGCCACTCCTGTCTCATAAGTCTTCAATTACCCCCCCCCCAGACAAGATGAGTGCAAAAAGAATGAGCTATTCCATCGAGTACAAGAAAGGAATCGTGGAGGATTCCTGGGGAAAGAATCTGATGGCTTTCTGCAAAGAGAAGAAGTTGGATCTCCAAATGGTCCGAAAATGGTGAGCAGAGTGCGATAACCTCAGTCAACAGGTGGATGAGGGAAATGCTAAGAAGTGCAAGTGTGGATCAGGTGGCAACCATTATTTCCTAAACTGGAAGACATCATCTGTGACTGGATTGCTAACAGGAGAACAAAGGCTTTGGTTGTGTGCAGGGCTGATATTTAAGCATTTGCCCTTGCAATGGCACCACAGTTAGAAATATCTCCAGAAGAATTCAAAGCATCACAACATTGGCTGGATGGCTTCCTTCAGTGATATGAACTGTCTCTAAGAAGATCAACAACACTGTTCATGCTGGAAGATACTGAAGTTATTAAATGTGCACTTGCATTCAAGTCCTTTGTTGATGGCATCGACTTTTCTTAATACCAACTCTCCAACATGATTGCTATGGATGAAACTGCAGTGTTTATGGGCCAAGGATCTCAAACAACACTTGATCAGAGAGGTGCATCGTCAATCTACATTCCCTCCATTGGTTACGAAAGTGCATGTGTTATCTGTATGTTGGCAATTCATCTAGATGGAAAGAAAACCCCCGTCTAATCATTAGTAAGGGCAAGAAAGATAAGATTGAACATGTTTCAGGCATTTACATTATTGAAACCGAAAAGGCCTGGCGCACACAAGCAGTTATAAGGAAGTGGATCGATGTAATGCTGCCACTTGTTTTGCAAGGTGGCGAATGAGGTCTGCTAGTCTGGGATTCAGCCAGCACTCACCGCGCTAAAGACATGAAGAATTTCCTTGCACAGAGAAGAATAGATCAAATAATGATTCCTGCAGGAATGACTGCTATCGCCAGACTCTTGATATTGCAGTAAACAAGCCATTCAAGGACCATTTGCGCATGGAACTCAATGACTACATTGAAAATAGAATGAAGAGAAATCAGCGTAAAAACTTTGTGAAGCCTAGCCTGCAAGAGGTTGTGACTTGGGTGAAGAAATCATGGGATAAAATCACTGACAGCTTTGTTGCCAATGCACTATGAGCAGGCTACATGGACAAGCAGTGCTAATTTAAGGAGAGCTCTATTGCTAGGCATGACAGATTGGGGCCAATGGTTCTACAGGAAATGGAGTCACAAGAAATTCAGGCTGGAATTCAGGGGATGGAGACTTATGGCAATGTTCCAGAAGAAGATGACTGTATTTGAATAACTTTTCCGTTATCGGGGCAACAGAATGGATTGCTTCTGCTTTCAGCTGCCAGCAAGATCTTGTCAGTTTTTTTACTTTATTGTATTAAGGTAACGTTTCATTATCAAGGGGTAATTACAAAGTAAGGCGACTAGTTCCCAGACTTCATTTTTATTACTTTCAATCATTCTTCTCTTATGGTTTGGGTAAGGAATAAAGAAAGCATCACCACTCAAAAAGTGGCAGTTCTTCACCTGTTTTATTCCCCTCCTCCAATACATATGTATTGAGATTTTTCTGAACTTTCTCTTAAGCATAAAATATTGCACTATGAAAGCCAAGGTGTAGATATTCTGAAGTTGAAATGTTTGTGGCACTGTTTATGTAGAATTCTCACACAACTGTTAACATGTTACCTAGAACTGTTGCCCAATAATGGAAAAGTACCAAATAAATGTCAATTTGTGTACATGAATAAATGTCGATTTGTGTATATGAATAAATGTCAATTTTTGTACATGAATAAATGTAGATTGTTGTACGGTGGGGGTAAGTAAGGCATCCCCTGATAATAAGCCCAAATGTGTATTTTGGCGGGGGAAAAAGTATAAGACCCAGTCTTATTTTCAGGGAAATACGGTAGCAGCAAAAAGAGAAATGGTGGACTAGCTTGACAAGATTAATGCACATAGGTCTCTTCTGTGATAGCAACCCCAAAATGACAACATCAAATAGCTAAAAGGCAGGAAACAGAAATTGAGAGGATGATAACTCAGCTTAGAGAAATGAAAACAAAGGCAATAGAGAGAAACCTGGAAAAAATAAAAGAACTACTACATGATTACTAACAGGATTTATATACATCAAGAAGAGAAAGTTATAAAAATAGTGAGGAAATAGCAACATACTTCAATGCTAGGAATCTACTATAACTAACTGAAGAGAAAAGGAGAAATTTAATGAAGCCTATTGAAAGAGATGGAAGTAAAGAATGCTATTAGTCACCAAAAGAAATAAAAAACCCAAAGTATAAACATTAATAGTAGTGGTATGGGGGTTAATAGAGGAGAAGATCATTGAAATCTGTGTAAAGTTGTTTAATAATGCTGAAATTTAGCTGTAATGGCGTTGATCCCAAAAGAGGGAAAAGGCATAACAGATCCAACATCATATAAGCCCATATCAATTTTGAATCATGATGGTTTTAGCTAATAGGTTAGCCAAGATATTGCAGAGAATAATTAAAATGGATCAGTGTGTGGTTTTGTGGGAAGCAGACAGACCTTTGATATAATAAAAACAATGATACAAAGGGAAGCAGAATTTAACAACAGGACACTAATGTTAGTAACTCGCCATGCTGAAAAATAATTTTATAAAGTGAGTTGGAAGCTTTTAACGGCAGTGTCGCTGTCTTTAGGTTTTCTAAGGGAATGGGTATTCTTGATACTTAGCCTTTATAGGTATGTACATGACTAGGTAAAATGCAATGGTAAGTTGTCAGCGAGTATAAGTATGGTATGGGGAACTTGGCAAGGATGGCAATTGTCCCCACTTTTGTTTGCATTATATCTGGGGCCACCTTACTCTGAAGTAAGGGCCTTGGATATTAAGGGGATATTAATGTGGGGATATTAGAAAGAAAATATTGCTTTTTGCAGATTTTATGATTTTATATATAATAAAATCATGAAAAAGATGTGAAATTATTATTTAAAATTTTAACAAGATATAAACAGATGCCAGGTTACAAGATTAATAAAAGCAAGACCAAGGCAATAACCATAAACTATTCCCCAACACAAGAGATGGTACTAGAGTTTCCCTATCTCTGGGAACATGAAAAGATGAGATACTTGGGGATATGGTTGAAGACAGATGCAAATGAAGCAGCATTAGAAATGTTGAGGGAACTCGAAATACAATAACTTAAGACAATGGGTGCTCTTGACTATGGATATAGATAATAAGCTACAGACTATATAGATGTTGATAAGTACCACCAATACTTTACATGAACCAAGTGTGCTGTTTCTTACTCACCAGCTTAACAAGGACCAAATTTAAGACAGACAAAGAAAAACCCACTTGGGAGAACAAAAGAGCAAGAATAAAATGGGGCATACTGGTCTCGCCCGCAGAACAGGGAGAACTGGGTTTACCTGAACTACAAAAATACCTCAAGGCTATGCAGCTAAAATTAGCACATAATATGCAAAACAGATCTTATGAAAGCAACTGAAAGAATATTTTAGCACAGCAATTGGATAGGACTTTAACATGGGAAAGAACATTATAGGAAATAAACCCTCAAATAAATGAAAATGACTATGCGCTGCCCTATATTCTTAAGAAAATCTATGACATATTACAGCACAAGTATTAAAGACTGGAAAAATATGATACTACTGACAGGGGGTTCAAAGATGGAAGGAAGGAGAAAGGGGACATTAATGTGGCTACAATTTGGAAAATGAGGAAGAAAGAACCATTTTGGGGGGAGAAAAGTTACTAAATGGTTGGAAAGTGTTGGGCTGGAAGGAAGCAAGGGGAAAATGTCATCTTTGCCCAGAAGAAGTAGACAAATGATTTCAGACTACACCACTATTAACCCAATACCTAATATAGTAGAATATATATGTGAAGCTAGATCAGAGAACAATATCAGTAAAGCATTGATAAGTAGAGCAGTGCTAAGGGAAGACAGAACAGAGAAATAAGAACCCTCTGGTCCAGAATAATAGACACATTGCAGTAATGGAGTGAACATACATTTGTATGATTCCCAGATATGAAACAAAGACTAGAAGGTTATGCATATTTGCATGGAAGTGTCTTCATAGGTATTCCTACACACTTTCTAGGCTGGCTCATATATTCCCACAAAGTGATGATAATTGTTGGAGATCTGGGTGGGAATGAGAGGTAGATGGCAAGATATATTCTGAAAATATGATAATTTAAATGGTTTTAAACAGGAATTGCAAATGGCAATTAATAGAATAGCAGATGAGCAAGTGACTCTAACTAAGAAAATAGTGTGGCTGAACTAGAATAAGGAAATAACATCAAGATGTGATTTGGCTTTACTATGTTTACTTCTACTGGCTGTGAAAAAGTAATTACAAGGATTACAGAGATGCAAGAAGTTAAAATATAATGGAAGAAATTAAGCAATTGGAACTAAGACCAAACAGAAAGGGAAAGCATATAGGAGGCAAATAGACTACATAGGAATTAATACAAAACCTAGAGTAGAAAATAGATGAATGGACTTGTGAACAAATATTTGGGTTACAAATTTCAGAATTTTAGCAAATTATCAGGAACTGTATGGAAGCTTGGTTATTATAATAATTTATCTTATGAAACAGGATATCTTTGTATATAGCTGTTTTTGGTTCAGAACGTTTAATGATTAGTTTATATTTCGAAAATAATACAAAAAGTAAAGTGATGGTCACACTGCATATTTATAGGGAATGGATTAACAAGATTAATAAAGACACTATTGTAATGTATAATCCTGGATATGTATACTGATGTATTTTATATACACTAAATGAAAACAAGGTTTGTTAATTATTTTGCCATTTAACAAAAGGAAATATAAGATAAGATGTCCTAGCTCAGCAATGTTACTTTTTAGCAAGAGATGAAGGAGTGATTAATGAAAGCGGAGACTGCTCAGAATGACGGAATGTTGAAAAGGCTTTGCAGTGTGAGTAAAGGCTAGAAACACTTCTGATAAGGAAAAGATAAAGGCATGTTATTTTATCCAGGTTTGTAAAAACAGGTTTGGGGAGAGATGCATGAGGAATGACTGTAAAAATCTAAAATGCTAATTGTAGATACTTCAAATATACAATAAAAAGTACGGTTATAAATACAAATAAGCTGCAGAATCATATCAAGACCATGTAACAACTGAGTTATGATTAGAGAGATCCAGTCATAATTCTTTCAAGTACATGGAGCCTCAGCTGTTCTGACATACAACTTGTTAGAAGGGAAAATGTGTAGGAGTGTTAGAAGGGAAAATGCGTAGGAGTACAAAGTGTTTTACAGCTTTAAAAGCCACAAAACACTTAGCACTACCACACAGATGGTGGTCAGAAGTGAAGAGTATCTGCAAAAAATACTTTAAAAATTATTAGACACTTCACTCAACCACACTTTTGTATGACATGAAACTGTATTACCACTTTTAAAGCTGTATCAACTTTTCGCTGCTGTTCTGTGGTGGCCAGCAATGGCTACTGTTATGATCTAGCACAAAACAAGCACAGCTTTGAAAGGTGCCTAACAAAACCTTACCAAGTATCTTTCTTACATCAGAAATGTGTTTAAACAGTTGTCTTTTTCCAAATTCAGAAGGTACTTACAGCACTCTATGAACTACATAACATTTTGTTTTAAACAGAAATTGGAAAAGTAAGTGTTAAAAACCTAGATACGTTTTCATTTGGGCCACATACACATGTAAAGTGAATTTAATGAAGAGCACACCTCTCAACTGTCCCTAATTTTTTCTGAATTTCACGTTTTTGCTCATATTTTTACCCTGTCTGTCAAAAATATTTTGGTATATGTTCCTAGGTTCATAGATTATTTGTAGGCTAACTAACTGTCCTTGTCGGCCATTTTAAGCCTAGCCAGTTACCACATGAGAATGAAATCTTGTACCTTGTGTCTGCAAGGTAAACAGCTTAACATTATGCCAACCTCTTGTAAATCAGTAAGAGTTATATAGTCAATAATTCCAGACATTAGAGTTTCAAATTTCTTACTGTTCAGAAAATGCATGTTGATGCAATATGACTAGTTCTATTAAATGATTAAGTAAATTAGAGCAATATTTAAAACTTGTGTCTGATTTTGACTTTTTCCCCCATTTTCTTTTGACTTTCTCCCTGATTCTAGAGCAAAGAAGTTAAAAACTAAAGTGGGAAAAATATTTGTGTTTAAAGGTTGAAGAGGAAATTAAATTATAACTGATCGAGCAGAAGATGAGTAAGTATTAACAGAGAAGCGAAACTTGCCAGATGGAATAGATGGAAGCAAGAGGAAAGGAATACAGTTTCACCTCCTCCATGCCAGAACAAGTAGATAGGAATGCAAGATTTATATTATCATGTATGCATTTGGTAGTTAAGTGAGAAATAGGATGGTTCAGTACTCAGTTTTCCCTTTTCAACCCTGTTGTAGGTTGTGCAAATTAAGTTTAAAATTAAAACACCTAGCATGTACCAGGCTGAGTTTGTATAAAAACAGACTTTCTTTCAGGATTACAATTACAATGATATAGTTTAATGAGTAGAAATTAATTAAAAGTACTGTACAACATTAACAAGGCAGAAAAAATCAATTACATTACTGAATGTCTGTCAACAATGTCAAAAACATCAACTAAAATGTGTAGATCTTCTTTTAAATGCTGTGTTAGATGTGTTACATAATCATGGGCAGTGGTGACACATGTCACGCAAGCATCCTCTGTCGTATACAGGACATGCAAAGGCACCATCACTCTGCTTCTTGTCACCATTTCAAATGCTGAGACACGGGTGGATTTGTTGGGAGGGGCATGGATGGCCATCAATACTTGCGGTAATCTGACATCCCATCTTTCCCTGTGGGGCAGATGTATGAGGATATAGATTTTGTTTTAGTTTGTCTCCCCACCTAACCAAAGAACTCTTGATGAAAGGACACATGAAATTTTCTTTGTACTCCCAAAATTTTCCATACATCTTTTATTATATCCCTAGTGAAATGTGGTCCCCTATCAGATTCTGTCCTCATAAGTAAGCTCCCGTGACTAAACACATGGTTGATTAGAAGAAAGACAGTTATTTCTGTAATGTTATTAGGATCAGGTTTGCACACACTCCAATTTGAAAATGTACAGGTGGCAGTTAACAAGAACTGATTTCCTGTAGAAGACCTAGTTAGTGGACAAATCCAGTCAACTTGGAGATCAGACATCAGACTCCAGGGCCTGTTGTTTGAAGAGGTGCACTGTGTCCAGGAAAAACTAGCTGAATTTGCAGTGTCATCCATCCCTGCGCATACTTGATAACATCACAAGTGAGGCCAGTAACCCACTCTTTTTAGTGTCTCAAGTTCTTCTGCCCCCCCCCCCCCCACGAGGCTTCTTTTGGCTAATTATGTGTATGCAGTAGCATAATCCCTCAATGTCCCAAAGGTGTTACCCACTGGAATCTATATCAGGTGTCGCCAGTCCTTACCAGAATACCATCTTTAACAGAAAAAGTACATCCACTGAATTGTGTCTGCTGGCAGCCAAGGAAACAAAAGAAAAAAAAAAGCATTTGATTAACAAGAGACAGTCCCTTTCACAACAGAACCTTTCAACATCTCTTCCCATAAAATGCACCTGCCTTTTAAGTGCAACACAGATACATACAGAATATAACAAATACCAGAGTGCCCTGAACTGTATTCAACAACTGTACTGTACTGTTCAGGATTAGCATTGTCTAAAGCATAGACTTGTGCTGTACATGAAATATTTGTCCCAACATACTAGTTTCAACCACAGAGAGAAAAGAAAACTCATAATATGCTGCCTTTGTTTAAAAAAAGGATAATATTCTGTGACGTCCCACCACTGGCTCAGTAATCAAGGAGCCTCAGTCCTCACCATTGGCAACAGTGGGGGACATACAGTGGGAAGGTGACAGGTGCACACACAGTATTTCCAGATGCAGCTTTCTGCATCAAGTGCAATTTCCCCTTAAGAGCACACAGAGACAATAGTCAGTCCTGGGCTGGTTTCTCACTCTTTCTCTAGATCACAAATAAGATTCCCCACTGGCACAGCTGTATAGTTCAGATTTCAGCTGAATGGCCAAACCAATATCTCCAGCACCCTCTCTGTCCAGCCAGTGTTTTGTGTACCTGCTGAAGTAGCTGACACACACATACACACACACACACACACACACACACACACACACACACACACACACACTTTGAGGTTTGATTTATACTCAACACACACACCTGGAAAAGGCTGGCACAGGTTTACTAGCTATGCCTCCTTCTATCCAGACTATAAGGTAGTTATTACTGCCACCAGCCAACTCTTTATCAGCTACTTTAAGGCCCTTGACAAAGGGTATCCAGTCTTACTGCGTAATGTTACTGTTAATACAAATGGTAGTTTGACCAAGAGCAAGGCTATCAGGAGTGGCCTACACAGTGTCACCAAATAAAAATGCAAGTACCCTCAGAACTTAAATCTGTCTTACAAATATCAGCCACAATGATAGGTTTAAATATATTTAATAATAAATAATAAAAGAACAAGGAAATACTCAGTATATAATCATAGTAACATTAGAGTTCAAAATCACAGGAAGTATTTAAAACAACATTGCAGGGCAGTCTCAAATAAATACAGAAAAACATCTAAGTTAACTGTTGCTGTATTTGTGACTATTTCTAGAGAATTACTATATCCTAATTAACTTACTTACAGAGCAAGCAAGGCAGATGTGGTCTTCCAGCTGATGTCAGGTCAAAGAAAATACAGAATATTCAGTCTCTCTCTCAGAGAGTTCTTAAATTAATATCTCAGATATTACTGCTGGGATAGCTAGCATGATGACATCACTTCTTGTTATCTGACTATCTCAGGTAAAAACCCCCATTGATGCAGCTGGTAGCATTTACCATCTAATTGTGAAAATACATAGACAAGGCTTTTCTTAGATCTAAGGCAGATTCTGGAAGCAATAAAACAATAAAAACTCTTCCAAGACAATACAGTGAAACTCTAGTTCTAGACATTGTGTCTGTTACTGCTCTGAAACTGAAAGATAGCATCCTTTTATTACATGGCTATAACGTATTTTAATTTCAGCAATTTTTCTAATGTTAACCTCTGGTGTTCCAGTTTCCATTGTTAAAATATATACATCTAGACAGTTACAATAGTGCAGGTACATTTCTACTCTAATACAGTAGGGTACACTGTGGTTACATCGTTAAGCTCATTCCTTTGTAAAATGACTTTTCAACATGCACTTCTGTACCAGCAGTTTGATATACACATAGCATTCAGTTCTAATACATTTGTAACACAAGCATATGAATCATGTTGATATTCATAAATTGACATATAATTATTTACAAAATTCCAGATGGCTGGGTTGGCAGTATCTCCTTTTGTTACAGTTCTATATAAATCATTAATATTCACAAATGAGACATAATTATTTACAAAATTTCAGATAGCTAGGCTGGCAGTATCTCCTTTCGTGACACATTGATTTAAAAAATATCATTGCAATCAATAATCTACAGTGCATTTACTTTTCAAACTATTTTTAGAACTATTTCAAGTAAAGTTGTCCTCATGAAAAGCACTAATACACCTAGTACAACAGACTGAGAAATGAAAAACATAACAGAAAACCTTCATTCAGTTAAAACAAAAATAAAAAGTACCAAAAACTAATATAAATCATTCACATAACATGAGTTTCAGTAATGATGAATTTGAGAAGCCATTGCTTTCAAATCAGCTACTAGCTATATACAGGTTGTTAGTTAGTGGCAGCAGATAAGTAAATATTTGTAACATATAGCACATGCTTGTTACATCTGAAAATAAAAAAATTGGTAACTATATTTCAAAAAAAGTAATCAGATAAAGACACAAAACACACTCTTTACTGTGAAACTGAAAAATAATGCATCAGAAGGTCTTGTTCCTAGTCAGAAATAAGAATTTTGAAGGGACAAATAATGTACAACTGATATGAACATTGCAAGACCTTGGCACTTCTACTAAAAATCAACATAATGAACTCATTGGCCATGCTAACAGTACTGATAAGGCCAATAACTAGCTGCCTTACCAAGGCAGCTGCAATAAAGAACTAGAAGTGCACCAGAAATGTTTAATTAAGCAAAACCAGGCACTTTTGACCACAGTAATAAGCTTGGGAATTGTAACTAAGGAATACTGGTCTACTTAAAAACAGCAAATGCAAGGATTTCATCAGCTTCCAATAGGACTGGTCCATTTACTTGCCTGGGCCAACTGTTGCTGAATTGGCACATTGTTCTTTAGCACAAAAGCCCTCCTCAATGACTGTCAGGACAAGACAGATAATAGTTTTTTTCCCTTTCAGCAAATGGATCTTATACTTATATCTGCATTGTATATGGCCTCAGTTTCAGTAAAGGGCCACAGAATAAATATAGCCAATGATTTCTCACTCAGAGTGATGGAATTGCGGGAAACATTACGGCCTTAGGGGTTGCCATGGTGGTTCAGCGGTTAATGTTGTCAAGGTTCTCCACTTTGATTCTTGGCTGAGATGCCTTCTGTGCAGAGTCTGTAGGTCCTCCCTGTGGTCACCTGGGCTTCCTCTGGGATGCTCTGGTTTCCTCCCATACTCCAAAGACATGTAGTAGGTGGATTGGACACTCTAAATTGGCCGTAGGTGTGAGTGAGTGGTACAGATGAACTACTGCAGCAGAGCTAACCACCCAGTGGTGTAAACCTTGACTCAAGATGATTGTCACTGTTGAAATGACACCCTGACCCCATGAGAAAAAGGGTTGACTATGGTAGGTAGAATACAGGTGACATGCCCCTTACATTATCTCTCAATCTAACAGATGACTACATCTGTCACATATATGATTACATGTGAAGTAAATAGCAACTGCATCTTTAAATTTTAGTTTTTTATGTGAAGTAAATAATTAGTGTATTACTAAATCTGAGCTACTGATAAGATTAGTGTATCATGTGGCCATCTGTCTTCTCATTAATGATACTAGGAGAATGCACATTTTACTTATAACTCTTCTTTCGGCTATGTTGATTCTGTGTGTGTGTGTGTGTGTGTGTGTGTGTGTGTGTGTGTGTGTGTGTGTGTGTGTGTGTGTGTGTGTGTGTGTGTGTGTGTGTGTGTCTTCTTATATGACTGCATGCCCCATTTAGTATAAATTACTATGCCTGTGCCAATTGAGTGACTCTCTATGGATAAATAGCATAAATGGAGATCAGTCTTACAATAAATTTAATGTGATTTCTATCCCTAGAGTGCATGCTGATTGAGAAAGTTTATTTTCTAAGTTGTTCAAAACAGTTGTTATTTTTATTAATAAAACATAACTTAAGAGAAGGGAAAATGAGGGGAGTGAAAATGGACCAAATACCAGGCATGTATAGCATAAGCACATTTCATACAAAACAGCAAGTACACATTACAAATCAGTTGCAGCATTTTTATCTGTAATCAGTACCTAGCAAAGGGTAGTTTCTTTTTTTTTTCTGTTTTTCTCCCCATTTCATACTGTCCATCAGATACTTTCTCAGTCAACTGTCTCAGTTTAGTTCATCACAGAAGTGACAGCCAATCAAGAGGGTTTGTAACTAAGGCAGCCATCACACAAGCTCGCAAGACATGCACATCTGCTGGCTATTCAGAGATGTGCAAACTCACCTAAGTGATGTATTTGAAATGTAGGAAGAAACCAGAGCACTCAGGGAATATTTATATGGACAAAGAAAAATATGCAGACTATAAACAGAAAGCATCTCAAAGAAAACTGTACAAGATAACATAATTCTGCAAGGCAAATGCACTGACTTTTTCTCACTGTGCTGCCAGTGGTTCACTCATAATCTTCTCTTTATAAGAGAATCTGAGACCAAAACAGTATAATGCATTAGGAAATTATAGACTGGATATTTGTCTGTCCATCCATCCATCCATCCAGTAAGCCAGCCATAAATCTTCTGTTCATTTTCTAACATGCTTGGCCTGGTGAAGATTATGATAGTACCAAACTGAGCAGGACAGACTACATTTCTCTATTATCAGCAACAGCAACAGTCCACAATCCAGCTCAACCACTGGAATCTCCAGGTATTCCCAGGCAAGCCCTGAGATAAAATGTCTCCCACATATCTTGGGTCTATTTTGGGCCTTTCTCTCCAAAGGAAAGAACCCAAGGGTAATCCTCGGTAGGTGCCCAAACCACCTCAGCCTACTCCTCTCAACCCAAAGGAGAAGCAGCTTTACTTCACTATCATTCTAGATTGCCAAGCTCCTCACACTATCATTCTAGATTGCCAAGCTCCTCACACTATCGTTCTAGATTGCCAAGCTCCTCATACTATCATTCTAGATTGCCAAGCTCCTCACTCTGCAATGGAGACTGAACCCAGCAACCCTGTGAAGAACATTATTTCTGCCTCTAGTATCTGATATTGTCCCTTCAATTATTAACTATGTTTATGACAATAGCTGATGATTAGGGCTTCATCTTTTGACTGAATTCTCTCTCACTTCTCTACCATACCTCAGTTACCACAACTACATTCAGCCACTGGTCATTCTCTTAATCTTTTCTTCCCTTATTCATGAGTATGACTCCAAGACACTTTAGTTCCTCCACTAGTAGCATCTGCTTCTCCTGCATCTGCAGTGAATAGTCTACCCATTTCTAGGAGACAACCATGAGCTCTGATTTTCATCTTAACCACTTCTCACTCAATTGTGAAATGTTGCTGACCATACTCACCATCATCTGCAATCAGCAATTATATGACCCTCACATCCACAAAATGGATGAGATGCTCTCCAAACTTCATTGACGCCTGGACATCCTGGCCATGAAAACTGGTATAATCCTATAACTACCTTGAATGTATGTATGCTAATATTAAGAATGGGAACATAATTCTTGCTCCACAAATACATGCATCAAATGATGTGTAACGGTGGCTCTGGGAACCTACACTGTTACAAAACTTTCCCAAATGCCTTACACATTGCAAGGACATATGCCTTCTACAAGTCCATAAAATGCAGGTAGATCATACTGGTGAACTCTAGCTACCTCATCAATATCAGTGAAAGTACAAAGAGATGATCCATTATTCAGTGGCAAGGACAGAATCCATGCTGCCCCTCCTAAATCGGTTTTACTGGTCAGATAAATAAACTACTCAGCACTTTGGTGTAAATGTTCTAAGAGAATGAGAAGAATGATGTATCTATAGCTGGACTACATCCTTGTGTCACTCTTTTTTAAAAATTTGAACCACTACTGCAGTTTTCCAGTCCAGAGAAACTGTCACTCCCATCCACATAATGCTGAAAAGTCATCACAATAAACAAAACATGCTGGAGGGATAGGTTCCTGACCCAGAGACTCCACAGACTCTAGAATAGACTGCCCATACATGTCAAGCAGAGTGCCTCTTTGGCCATCTTCAAAAGGAACCTTGACGATTGGATGGGAGAAAGGGAATTTACCCCGGGGATCATGTCAGTCTCCCTGCTAGACAGGGGTCCAGGGAAGTAAATAGTGTGGGAAGAAATAGCCAGGGAATTGTTATGGCTAGGCTTGTATAGGCCCTAGGGCTGATAGCCTAGTACCAACCTATAAACCTATGAACCTAAGCACACCAACAATATCCAGTAGTTTCAGACTGGATCTTATCCACTGCCACTTCACTGCCACTGTTGGACTGCATTGCCACAGTGACTCCATCTACAGAAACTTGCCTAGTCCTACCAGTTACTTTTATCACTGCCTCCTCAAAAGAGGGCATGTACACTGGGTTCAGGAGTTTTTCAATGCTTCTTCTTCCAGTAGACAATATCTTCAGCTGAGGTCATCACTTACCCACCTTTTCTAGAATAACCAAGGTAACTTCCCCTCAAGTTACCACATACTTTGCCAGAACCTCCTTGAGGCCACCTAAAAGTCATTCTCCATGGTTGCATCAAACTTCACCCATATATTAGCCTTCACATTTGCAGTGACTCCCTTTTCCATATTTTACATGGGGTCTGAGTACCACAAAAACTGGCACCACCTCTCTTGACTCAGAGTCACTCTTCTACCTTTTTCACCAGTTATGTCCAACTGTTACAGGTCTTCTCTCATACAATCCATCCATCTCTTGAGTGGGCATTCTTATCGCTTCTTGCCTTCTTCCTGTATAGGCCAAATCTGCTTTATCAAATCACCTTCTGTTTTCCTGTAGATGTGACCAGACCACTATAATCTGTTCTCACTGGCCTGCTCTACAAGTGGGCTATTTGGGCTTCTGCTCTGATGTCTTCTCTTCTTTGATTGTTCCACACTGTATTTCTTACTACCATCTCAGGCACTTCATCTCCATCACCTCCAGTTTCCAAAGCTGCTCTGATTTCACTGTCCAGGATTATATGCCATACAGAACCATTGACTGCATCAGTGTTTTATACAATTTACAGCTCAGCTTCCTTGCCATTTTTCTGTGATGCACTATCCCTAGCATTTTATGCCATTTGGCTATAGCACCTCTGATTCTAACTTTGACCACCTCATTCAAACTTCCCTTTTAAATCACACTTACCATATACTTGCTGTTAACTTATTCTTTTTTCCCTTCTGTCTCAATATTCTGCTTCTTCGGATTTCCCCCATTTGCTGTCATAATCACTATTTTGTCTGTACTCAGTTTCATCACACGCACCTTCAGTTTTGCATTTCAGTCCCATATCATCTGCTGCACTTCCTGATCAGAGACTGCTTGTAGTGCCATATTGCTTGCATATAGCAGTTTTCTTAATCTGCTTCTGAAACTATGGCCTGCTGCCACCTACAAGTCAAATCTGGGACACCTCCACTACCATGCATAGAAGACTTCCTTACCATGATGGCTTCCCTCACTACTGTTGCCTACCAGCAGGTATTAACATTGCCACAGGTAAATTGTCATAACCAATTCCACAGCAGCACAAAACAAATGGAATGATACCTAAAGAGTTTAGAGTGTAGAATCCCTGCATCTGAAATGCATTCTTTGTCAAATATCAAACAGGTATCTAGAGAGTTGTCTCAAGAACCAGTAAGATAGTTTCTCTCTCTCTCTCTCTTTTAAACATTTCCTTTGTTATTAAAATTAACCTTTGAGATGGTCAATGGACAGACAATGATCTAATGAGCACTATATTATCCAATAAACAATAGACAATGGGCAAACTGTACATCAACACCTTGAGTGGAGAACAAGCGTTCTCCAGCAGGGTTAATGTACAAGTAATGCGCAGTGAAAAACAAGTCTGCAACTTCATGGCAGTTCATCAAGCCACTGTGGAACTCGGACTGAGGAAACAGAATGGCCATCATTATTTTACGCTCACTAAGCAGTGATTTTGCTGTTTAGTGAGTGTAAAATAAAAAAAGAAAAAAAGAAAAGAAAATACAACGTATGTGTGAGAGTGTGTGCATGTATGTGAGTAAGAGAGCGAGCGATCGAGCAAAACAAAAGAGTCTGTTTATGTTTCTGTCTGCATGTGTGTGTGAATGCATCCATGAAAGCAGAGAGACTTTATATATGTGTGTATGTGTGTGTGTGTGTGTGTGTGTGTGTGTGTGTGTGTGTGTGTGTGTGTGTGTGTGTGTGTGTGTGTGAGAGAGAGAGAGAGAGAGAGAGAGTGATCTGTGAGTGAATGCATTTATGTAAGCATTGGAGACTGCCTGTGAGAGAGATTGAGAGAGAATAAGACTGAATATGTGTATGAAAGCAGCTGGAGACTGTGAGAGATTGAGAGAGTGTGAGACAGATCTTGAGTGAGTGAATGTATGTATGAAAGCAGAGGAGACTGTGTGTGCATATGTATGTGTGTGATATCAGAAGAGACTGTGTATGGGAGAGAGAATGGGCTGTATGTAAAAGTGTTCTGTTTCACTTGCTTATCATATTTTTAAGCACTATATTATTTTTTTATATATATTTGATGTAAAATGCTTCCTTCAACACCATTAACATAGACTACAGCAAGTTTGAAACATTTGGCAAACAAACTATTTTACATTAAAAATATATAAAAAATATAGTACTTAAAAAAAATACATAAGCAAGTAAAACACAACAATTCTACAGCGAGCCCATTGTCTAAGTGCAATAATGCCATCCAGAGTGTGTGTTAATGTGTAATTATTGCCCTTCCAGGGGTGTAGAGGCCCTCCGCCTGCAGTGTTGGGCCTCATAACACCCCTGGGTGGGAATTAATTACACATTAACACACATCCTGTCAGACATTATTGCTTGCTTAAAAGACATTCTAAGGAAAATATGAAACTCTTTAACAGATTAAACTAAACAATTTTCTAAACACAAAAAAAAACACTGCTGTGAAATTAGGATAGTAATAGTCCTGCCCACAGTTCTATATTTTATGAGAAATATGCACAGAAACATAGAAAAACTGTAAGAAATATCTGAGGCAAATACCTTCTTCAGAGATTTATATGCACAACAAAAACTATTTTTATAAACACCTACTATGCTCTGTTATAAATGTAGAAAATAAATAGTTTTTGTTCTGTCACTCTTACAGTAAAATGTCACTGATATGTAGTTCTAGTTATGATATCTTATAATACAACACCTATAAACATAAACCATACCACAGTTTTTTTCATTATTTCTAGTCTGAGGTCATGCCAACTATGTCTAGTATTTTATCTGAGATAGTACAGTCTTAGCTTTAGATAAATATTTAAAGTTACAGCCACACTCATCAGTATAAAACTTAGCAAACAAACAATTATGAATGAAAAAAAGCAGTGAATTACCATGCAGAAACAAAATATAAGCATTCAGAAATCAAGCAACTGAAAGGAACACCAGATATATGCCTATTAAACAGTTACTCATTTTTGGAGAGAGAAATCTGAATAGTAAAACACAGGCTGAGAGAAGAGAGATCTACAAAACACATAAAATGAAAAGATCTATTAGTTACATTCATTCCTAAAATCAATCATGCACCATATTGTGAGAGGGTACAATGAACAGCAGTAGGACAACTTGGTTGCATGATAATAGGAATGCATCCATGAGAAGAAAATATAATTCTTTCACTAAATAGATACTCGCAGGAAAATACAACAATGTGTACTTCTGGCAGACTTAATGGTAGAAAAATGCCAAACCAGAAGACAATGTGTGTAGAAGTACTGCTGAGATAATCAGTAATGCAGATGGTAAAATATGAAGAAAGGCTAAATATAATGGTTATGGATACTGTGGAGGGAAAAACAAAAGACAAAAAATAATAAATCTCTCTCTCTCTCCCTCTGTAACAGTAAAGTTTGCTGTTTATATTTCTCTCTAAATAGACGAGGTTTAATTAGAAGTTAGATTAAAAACTGAGTGATCTTTAGTAGTACAAGAACCTCTCGAAAGCATCTGCAGCTTAGAAAAAAATGAGAAAGATTCAAACAGAAGCTAAGCTACACATGCTTTTTTGTGCAAAGCAAAGTACAACAGAAATTTGTTTTAACATTCTTAATTACCTTAGCAATTAATGCTGGATTTAATTTTAAGGACATACTGTATATGTATTGTGAGTGTTTCCCCGAGAGCTTGTTTTTAAACTTCCAAAAATTATAAGCTTTGTTTTAGAAAAAGCGTAGTCGGATTATTACATAGCATGAATTTGTGTACCTGGACAAACCATCACCTTTACACTATCTGTGTTTGAATTATAGTCTGGGTTTGGATTTTAATCTGGTTTATTCAGTAAATTGTTATATAAAGTGAGGAAATCTTTTTAAAACAAAAAGTATGAAACTTTTTACAGAATGCCGTATTCATTTTAAAACTATCACATCTGTTACATCTGCAAGCATGTGTACGTTAACCTTTTATGAAAGCTTAATGTTTGTCCCTTGTAGTCATTCCATTTATCTTCTATTGGTTAGAGCTGAGATAACATATTTGCTAATTTCCTGCTACCTATTGGATTCACATTCTTTTAGTCATGTACTGATTAATATTACAGATCCTTCTTTGTTATGTTACATGTAATTATCCATGACCAAATGTATAAATCATAAATTAGTTCAACAAGACATATATCATTCACAATATTTTATATTAATATTTCATTTGCATGTACATCATAAGAGCAATTCTGAAATGTTTACTGGCAAATTTACTAACCTTCAATTTAATTAACTTTCAAACAGGCTTGAAATTCTGTCAAAATTAACTTTCTCTGTCTGGGACTTATCCAACATTTTGCAACATCTACTTGCATCATCACTGGAAAACTCATAAAAGCTATATATGCAATTATTTTTGCTACAGTGGGCAAGAAAAATACCCACATGTGACATTGTTTCTTCGAATTATGTTCTTTCATGCAATAGATGAAGTGTGACTTAATAGCACATTAGTGTAGAAATGTTACTTAGTCCATTTAGAAGACAAGAGTTTTTAAAAACAGAAAACATCACCCAACCCTTCATGTCAGATGGGAGATGACATAAAATGTATTCAAGAAGATCATCTGTGGTCTGCTTTGAAATATACATACTAAAGTTTGGCAAAACTTTAACAAGCTGTTCATACAGCAAGTAAGCTCTTGAAAGTCTGCAATCATTTATATTCATGAGTGTAACATCACCTGCCATCTGTTTGCCATATGTATAGGTCCTTTAAACATGAAGTTACCAACTATTTGTAGGGCCTACGATTTCTGAAAATATTTCAGTAGCTGCTTATCACTAGGGGTGCCAACATAACAACTTTTTCTCAAAATAAGACTTATAAAGTATTAAGTGCAGCTGTTTCATTAATGACAAATCAAATTTTCTTTTTCATGACATAAGAATTGACTCAAGGTTACTTGTATTGCACTATATTTCAGTTTTTTTCTAATAAGCCACAAGCATAGTACAAACTCATTCTATTCTAAAATTCTGTTTTATAGAAATGGTGTCTTAGAAAATAATTAATTATATTCTATTCTAGGGCAGCCAGCTGAATATGATATTAAACTCATAGCAAGCATTTATAAACCCTAGCACTAGACCCTCCTATACTGTACAGAAGGACAAGGCTCTCTATTCAGCCTTACCAGCCATTCAGTAAAACAGTTCACTGTACCTATCCAGGCATGTCCAAAGGGCAGTTTCAGGTGTGCTCTCCAGTCCAACTGGTGAATCTGGGCATTTTGAGACAATGTTACAACTGCCTCATATACACAGACAAACCTCTCCTCCTACCACCAAACACTAATGCATGCGAGAGGTGCAATTATACAGCCAAACTGGAGGTTAAGCTCTCTCAACCCAAGGCTGGATCAGACAGTCAAGAGGAGAAGGGAAATACTTGCATCACACCACCAGTCTCACATAGACCCATTAAACCAGCACCAGCAAAAAACACACATAAATACACAAAAACACACTCGGAGGCTCTAAATAAAAATCTGCAAAAGCAGCAGAAACCTCCAAAGCAGACATCCAAGCAACCTCCACCCCCAACACAAATCATGAAACACATACTTCACAAAACCAGTGTGCCATGCAATCACAGCCTTTAAGGCAAAATAACATACCCAACATAGTAGTAATAGGTGAGTCTATAGTCAGGCACACTCACTAGGCTGAATAAGGACAAGGTTACTGTTAGCTACCTGTCGGGTGCCAAGATCCGCCACATAACACAAGCACTCAGGTCACTTCAGAACAAGTACAAATATGACTCTGTCATTGTCCATGTTGGTGTGAATGACCTGAGCCGTACCTCCCTGAACTACATGAAAAGAGACATGGAAGAGCTCTCTGATCATGTAGCCCAGGCCAGTATGACCCTGACCCTGAGTAACATTCTGCCCTCACCAAGAATGATACCACGGTATAAAGAAAAAATTATCAGTTTCAACAATTGGCTAAGTTTCTGGTGTCATTCAAAGGGGATCCAGTGTCTGTCCACCTGGGATGACATGCTCGACAAGCTACGCTGCTTTGCTAGAGATGGCTTGCACCTGTCACCCTTAGGCTTTTGAATACTAGCCAAGGCTCTTGCCACCCCCATAGTGCCTTTTTTAGGCAAGGCTCAAAAGACAAACCCTCCACCGTAAATAGCACAAATAACAAAAACTGAGGGTAATGCTACTCAATGCCAGAAGTCTAAACCTCAAAATGCACGCACTCGAGGCACTCCTCAGTATGGAGAAAATTGATATATGTGCAGCAACAGAAACCTGGTTTAAGGCTCCAGAGAGCACCCCAGCACTGCCAGGCTACAACTCATACCATACATTTCGGCCATAGAACCCAGACCGAAATACAAAAGGTAGGAGCGTATCCATATTCATCAAGGGTACCCACACCTCCAGGTTAGTGGCACAGCACGATGCTTCAGAGATCATCCACATGCAACTAATAATGGGCAAAACTGCAATTCAAATTGTAGCTTGCTACAGATCACCCACCATGTCCCAGGACCCCCATTCTGCATTTCTGGACACACTGGGAAATATAAATGTCCTACCATACACCCTGATATTGGGTGATATCAATTACCCAAACATCAACTGGGAGAACTACTAAAGTACTAACTCCCTTGCCCAACATTTCCTAGAATTTATAAACTCAAACACCTTGGATCCACTGGTCAACACTCCCACCAGAGGTGACAACATATTGGACCTAGTCATCACCAACATGGGTGACTGGTGCTCCACACCAGAGGTCAACCCTTCGCTGGTTAGATCTGACCATAAACAAATCACTTTGTATATACACATTCTGCCCCCATCCCCAGACAAGGAAACCATCGTGAAAACCTTTTCTAAAGCAAACTTCACATTACTTAAGACCAAGGTGGAAAGTTTCAAAGCCCCCATGCTAAAGGATAATGCTGTCCAAGCTGCAAAATCCTTTACTAATGCATTCTACGGGTACTTACAAGAATGCATGGATCATGCTATCCCAAGCAAAATCAAGACTCACTCCTCCAAGAAAAGGAAACCAGACGGGTGGACTCCTGCCATAAACAAGCTATACAATAGAAGGAGGAAACTAGTACAGAAAAGAGTAAAATCCCAAGAAGGGAAGACATCCCTGATCAGTATCAGCAAGAAACTATAATCCCTCATAAAATCATCCTAGGCGAGCTTCGAAAGAAAAATTGCCAAGGACTCCAAAGATAACCACAAGGCATTCTTTAGCTATGTCAAGAATCTAAGTGGCAATGCTCAGATCTGCTCAGAGTTAGTGCAGAATGGCACAAAATACACTGAACTGACCGATATTGCCAACATCATGGCAGACAGGTTCAGCGCAAACATCACCCCCCTCTCACCCCCAAAAGGGCCCATAACCATACCAGAAGAATGTACAGCCCCTAAAATCACAAGCACTTAGGTTAAAACAGCCCTCTCCAAAGCCAAAAACACAGCATCAATGGGACCGGATGGTGTCCCAGGCTGCATCCTACATGAGCTCAAAGATGAACTAATCCCTCACCTATACACACTGTTCAGACTCAGCCTCTCCACAGGTTACGCACCCATGGCACACAGCAACAGTTATTTCACTCCACAAAGGTGGAGCCACAAAGCTATCGCCCTATAAGCCTGATTAGCTTGGTCTGCAAGGCTATAGAATGCATCATTATGGAACTCATTAACAGAGACATTGGGAACCTCCAAACACTGGACCCTACCCAGTTCGGCTTTGTTAAGGGCAGATCATGCCTCCTAAACCTGGTGGACTTTTTTGAGACAGGTACCAAGGCTATAGAAGGGGGAAAGGTGGTACACACAGCCTACCTAGACCTCGCAAATGCCTTTGACACCATTCCCCATTCTGGTATTATAGACAAGCTCACCAGCCTGAACATAAACCCCTACACCACAAGATGGGTTCCCAACTGGCTCACAGACAGAACCCACATGGTAAGAGTTGCAGGAGCTAAGTCTGACTCTAAACCGGTTACAAGTGGCGTTCCCCAGGGCTCAGTCCTAGGATCCCTCCTGTTCAGCATATACTTCTCAGAGGTACAAGCAAGTGCAGGAGGACTATGGCTGACCAAGTTCACAGACAACTGCAAATTAGGGGCTATAATTGACTCTCTGGCTGACACATACATCCTCCAAAAGGGTCTCACTGAGACAGATACCTGGTGTCAAAATCATGGCCTCAAGCTAAATGCCAAAAAGTGCATAGTCATCCCCTTTGGAAAAAACAAATTACCCACAAACTACCACATAGGTGGTAGTCCCCTAAATATGGAAGACATAATAAGGGATCTGGGGACCCAAGTAGATAGTAATCTCTCCTTTGATAATCACATTGCCAAAGTGGTTAGAAAATCCTTCTAAGTGTCCCACCTTATCACAAAGGGGTTCACATCCAGATCAAAAGAGGTCATTGTGCCCCTCTACTCATCACTCATCAGCCCCATCATAGAGTACAATGCCCCATTTGGGATGTACCTTACAAAACACCTGCAACAGCTGGAAAGACCACAGAAGTACCTCACCAAGAGGATCACTGGCCTCAGACAGATGCCCTATGCAGCTCGACTGAAGAAACTCCAGCTGTACTCGGTTGCATACCACCTACTCAGAGGTGATCTCTGCCTGACATACAAGGCCATGTTCAACCCAGAATTGATGGACATGCTCCACCTAAAGAAAACCTTATCCCCTCAAGCCACACGCTCTAGGGATCTAAACCTCACCACAACAATAAATAGGACATGCTGGAGGGATAGATTCCTGTCCCAGAGACTTCCCAGGCATTGGAACAAGATTCCAATCTACATTAGGCAGAGCTCCTCTCTAACACTCTTCAACGTAACCTTGACGAGTGGATGGGAAACAGAAAGTTTACCCCGGGGATCACTTCAGTGGCTTTGCTGGACAGAGGCACAGGAAACTAATTTAAGGGGGCGGCGAAAGCCAACACATTCTGGCAAGGCTTATAAATGCCTTCGGGCAGATAGCCTAGTACCTACCTTTGAACCTATAAAGAAATATATTGTTCACTGTAGACTGCCTCCAGTCTTGTAGAACTGTTCACATTTAAACACACAAGTTGTATTACCATGTAGTCCTTAATAAAATGCAAATACAATACTTTATACTCATGAGCATTGCTCAGGAATCCACAGAACACTTTCTGGGATATCAGATTTGATATTAAGCCTACATACTTTTCGCAGTGTTTCACAATTTCTTCACTTCTCTTTTGATGATATATTATCAATGTTTCTTTTTTTACTGTTAAGTCAGTGTTCTTTGACTTTTTCATCAAAGGACGGTTTTCTGTTTTCTTTACTCAAGTCAGCTTGCCATTTATAGAAGTACAGCTGCTGCATAGGCCTGTTCTTTAATGTATTTCAAAGCGCTTTCTATGTTTTCTGAGGAACTAAACTTTCTATATCTACTTAGGACTGCTCTTTATCTCTGCCGGTGTGTACACACATTTTTCAAGTTTACTTTTAATTAAACCAAAGACTTCAATTAAATGCATATAATAGGAGTTCTCTGAAAGACCTCAGATAAATACCTATTAGTATAATTTTTTTAATTACACTAGTTGCATTAAGAATCTTTTCTCAACTCCCCCTGCATTAGAATCAGGCACATTGTACATCTGTAGTAATGGCTCTCTTTGGCTTGGGTCATAGCAAAAAATGGTATCTCCATCAGATAGATTAACATAAATTTGCACAAGGTCTCCGCAAAACACCAGTAAATCCAAAGGTAGACTCTGGAAGCCATAGCAATAAAGTATTGAATTTGGACTGTCTTGAGCTTTATTGTTATGTCTTCCAGGGTCTACCTGTGGAATTATCTCCATCAGATAATCTACCCAGTAAACAAACAAGCAAATGTGTAAATAAAAAAATCTGGTGCCCAATCTTCTTTGAGTATTATCAGTACATAAGCAAACTGAAGGTTGTTCCTTCTCTACCATCCACCTGGTTATTGAAGACAATACTCCAGATGTCTATGGACTTTTTCATTAGCTCAGTGTTTGATCCCCTGACTGTTTGATTTCAGTTATTGTCATCATATGGGATACTGAGGAGTCTGTTCCATAGCTCACAAATTAATTAGTACAATGGAAGTTCTTAGATTCATTCAGATATTTATCACTGTAATACATCATTAAGGACATACTTTAAACTAGGTGTTATGATTTCTGACTTGGAGGTAGAGCCAGTCTCGTGGTCAGATCACACCTGATTTAATTTGCAGTGAATCTTCCCCAGATTACAGCCGCTTATTCTTCAAATGGTGGAATGCACACATTTAAATGCTGACAGAAATTGATCACCTTATTCCAGCCATTCACCAGATCATCTTAACATCTACTTTAGGCAAAGCACACATATGTAAGGTATTTTAGACAGTCCAGATAAGCTACTTGTTCATTTTAAAAAGGCAGTGAAATACTCCCTGGATGAGCTTACCTTAGTTCATATATATTTTATTTATTTTACTCCACATAATCCATGGTTTCTGGCTGAGCTCCACATGCTTAGGAGAATGGGGTAGATTCTGGAGTATAATTTAGGTAGACTAATATTTCACATATTTAGCTTAGGCTTAATATGCTTTGTGTAGTTCTCAAGCAAAGATCTACCATAACAGGCAACATTCCTTTCTAGGCAAATTTCTCGTGCAATCACTTCACAAGCCATGCTTTTTTGGTTGGTCAGCAGACTCTGCAAAACAAGAACCATGGTCACCATCACCTAAAGAGTCTTTTTTTTTCATCTGAGAAATGCAAAATGGCTGCTCAGTATTTTTCCAGCTAAGCTTGGGTCATAAGAGTTGGTTTCTTTTACTATGATAATCTTAGGGGAGGTGTAATTACAGTAGTCATTGTTAGCTTTCTTACTGACGGTGGTTTGAATTTCAAGTTCTAGATTACTGTGAAACTCAAGGATGTGTCTTACTGCTTGTGGTCTGAACCATGCCCAGCCTAACTAAATATTATTTGCCTTAACACATTAAGTATAATCAGTCATCAGGTTCCATCTATTCCCTCAGTCAGCAGGGATTTATTCCACCTTCTTTAAGGGAGTTAACAGTAACACTGATCTTTAAAAAGTCTAGTTTAGATCCCAGTAATCTTGATAATTACCAACACTGTCTCTAGTCTTCCATTAATTGGAGAGTTAATTGATAAGGATGTATATAGGATGATTGATCCTGTTTTAAATGAACAAGGACTTCATGGTCCATTCATATCTGGATTTCATAAAAAGTAGACCAGACTGCCCTTGTTATGATAATGAATAATCACATGATGACAAGAATGCAATATTGTTACACTGTTTTGATTCTCTTTGACCTCTTCTCATCACTTGACATGGCTGACCATAATATTCTTTAATGCATCTTCAGACTAACTATGGAATCACTGATACTGTCTTGAAATGGTCTTTCTCCTACCATTCAGAAGAGATACAGAGAGTTATCTCAGGGTTCAGTTCTTCGTCTTCCTACTGTTTCATTTCTGGAGTCCTGTGGGCTTCCATTTAGAGGCCATTGTTTTCATAGTTACATACTTCCTTTAGGAGATCTTTTTGAGGGACGAGTCTCCACTATCACTTCAATGCAGATAATACACAGTTGTTGCTTTCTTTCCCTCAGAAGCAATTCTATCACAAATTTGCTGGCTGATGATGTGGAATTCATTAAGTCTGAATAAGTCGCATTCACCTGCAGTTCAACATATCAAACATAATGGGCATGACAAAACATACATGATCTCTTGGTATCTTGCTCTCAACACCAGTATTTTTATTAAGGAGGAAATGAGCTCAATGTTGAGAGTATGTGAGAGATCTCAGTGTCACACCTGATGACATGCAGAGACTCGTGCTACCATGTAAGAAACATAAGCTGGGTCAAGCACATACATCAGTTCAAGGACTACTATGTGGTTGTGCATGCTTTTGTTTCCTTACACCTTGATTACTCCAACTCCTTTACCTAAGCTTACAAACTCAAAATGTGTCACCTCCAGCAGGTAGAGTATCACTGACAAGCTGTTCACAGGTACATATTGTTACCAATGTATTATACCCATTCTGCAGAGTATAGAATGGCTGGAGGTTTGGATTGTGATTACCTTTAAAACTTTGCACTTAGCCCAATATGATTTGAGTTCCAATATGATTTGAGTTCCCCATTACCTGACAGAACTCCTGCTTCTATACAGTCCAGCAAGACCTTTGCATTCTGTCTGTTTAGGGTTTGTTGGAGATTTTTATGGTACATCTCAATTCCTCCATTTTCTGTTCCCTTTCCCTTCATATCATGCACCTCTGAACCTCTTTCCCCGATGGTTTCAAGAGTCTTCCATTCTTGTCAGTTTTAACAGGTCCCTTAAAACACCCCTGTTTAACATGGCATATGGCCTCTGTTGACATGCTAACTATTATTGTTCCAGGACTTTATTTCCCTGCAGAGATCTAATGTGTTTATGGATTATTCCTTATTTTTGTACTAAACTTAGTGCTTTTAGCACCTTGTTAAACCTGAGCATGAATTTCAACTATGTTGTCACAAAAGGAAGAAATCAATTTCAATTAACTGTGTTAATGTATTACCTGGTTAAACAGAATAAGAATAACAAAATATGTACTTGACGCAAATTTAATATCATACCACTACACCTCCATCAGTAAAGGTGATATGTTTTGCTCAGTTCTTGTTTAGTGAAATCTTTAATCTTTGATGTACCTCAGTAAGTTATTTGAAGAAGTAAAGAAACTAACTTCAAATTCTGCAGTATAACTATGAAGTGTTAAAATGAAAATGTAGACGTTCAGGAATACTTACTCCAAACATATTCACATTTCTAATGATCACTTGTCACAAACTATGATTTTCTGTAAACATCTACACCTCACTCTGGAGCATAACGACTAATACAGGTAAAAGAGTAACGGCCCTATGTATCAGTATGTTTAATTCAAAAGTACAAGAATAATAGATGCACATGATGGTGAAATGCATAGACAAGCTCTTGACTTTGGAAGAGAGTAGCGTCTGAATAGGATATGCATACCTTAATGGGTGACTATATGCATACCGTAACAGTGTCTACCAAATAGATCTGTAGAAAAATATATCTTTTCTTCTGCCATCTGCCACACACCTCCTTACTTAGTGCCAGTTGATGCTTTGCCATTATTCCCATTAAGTATTATTAACACACTTTGCACTATAGAGTGTCCCTGATCTTCATCTGGTTTCAAACAGAAAAGATGACTCTTTTCTGAGAAGTAAAATTTTAGTTACAGTATAAGTCAGCATATGACATAAATCAAGTCAAATAGTGTGAAAATAGTTTTAATAATGTTCCTGCTGCAGGTCACGTTTCATAGTTCACATTCCATTTTTAGCACTGACTCTAATTTAGAGCATGAACTGTGAAATTTGCTGGCAGGAAAGCTGATAAATTAATCTTCAGATACAGAAGTTGCATTACTGCTTGAGATTACTTTTAAACACAAGAATAATATAAAAACGTAAAGAGCAGAAGCTGTGAGCATTCACTGAACACAGAGCTTTGCCTGCTGGTGGTAGCCACTGTGGAAATCATCAAAGAGACAGAAACATAATAGAGTTCATAGATGTGAAGATGCCCAAAGGCTAGGATATTCCTTTGCCTGCATTAGTCATGTAACAGCCATTATGCCACTGACAGAGCTTTCTTCATAACCTTGGAAAATACTTGGCTTTTGCTAGCAAGTTAAGTACAGTTCTGGAGTGAGTTAGTAGTGATAACAGATGTGATACATTAACTGCTGTTTGTCTCGTTACTTGATCAAAGTACACAAAACTATAATGTTTATAGTCACTGAAAAGTAGCATATTTATTAGGGGCATTTGAAAAGTATAACTCTCTGGATCTGGCATGTCTTATAAAGCTAAGCAAATATACTGTTAAATGTTCTGACCGGTCTTGATAAAGTATGGAATGTACTAACATAAATCAAAAACAAAGTTTATTAAATCATACATTTAATAACATCACTCTTGGACCTACAACTCACATAACTCACTGTCACTTCCCTTGGAATTTTAAATAAAGTAAAATCCAAGCTATACTTCTGCTGAATATTACTTCCGGAAAAGCAAAAGTGGTAACAGTTTTTCTGCCTCATACTACCTTCTTGTGCAGCGATGAAAAAATACTGTTTTCCTTGGTATAAGGAAAACTGGCTGACAAAGAAAGCCTTAATACGCAAAGGGAAATGCCAGATTCTTAATTTTTGTTTCATTTGCCCCCCACCCCACCCCCAAGCACCTATAAGTCATAGTGTGTTGAAGATAAGGAGAGGAACACACACACAGGTACTGACATCACCTCCCTTTCCCAGAATACACACACACACACACACACACACACACACACACACACACACACACACACACACACACACACAAACACACACAGCACAATAACCATTTGTGTACAGATAATTACAGACTCACTAACACACTGCCCTGGTACTCCCAGTCACTCTGGAGATCCATATAACAGCTAATAGTGAAGGTGGTATAGACTCTCAGCTGAAGGCTGTGGGAGGGGGACATTTTCACCTCCTACAGAAAAAGAAAAACATCAGAAATGTTGCACTTTGGCCTTATATTTCCATTCTTTTAATAATTTCTTTCTCTGATTACTTACCTAATCATGTTCAGGAGTGCTTATTGCAGTATTCACTGGGTACAAGGTAAAGGAGCTAACCTGAATGGGACACCAACCCATTACAGAATGCACACTAATTCATTCCTACACAGCACACACAGCTATGGACAGTCTGGAGTAATAATAATTCACCTAAGGCATGCCTTGGGGATGTGGGAAGAAACCAGAGCACTTGATAAAATGACACAGAAACAGGAAGAACATGCAAACTGAGCACACAAGGCACCTGAACCAAAAAACAAACTGGAGAACCAAGCATTGTGAAGCACCATGCCAGTCATTGTCCAACTTGTTATATTTTCATTTTTGTTATACTCTGGCTTTTTGTCTTTGGCTGAGTGCCCCAGATTTGTTTTCCTTTCCATGAATTCAGGCTAATTCCAGCATTGTTATACACAGAGTTCATGTTTCTACTTTTTCTTATTGCACTGCACAGTTTTTCCAGCTGTACAATAAAGCAATTCATACTCATGCAAATTCCTAGGTAATAAAATGTTTGACGACGATCATGTATTTGTATAAAACCTAACTAATTGTAACTTATTAAAGTTATTTCATACTTGCTCATCATTCAAAAGCTAAGTAATTTTAGTTAGTAAAGTTATTTAAACTTCTTGAGCTTCTAACATACCTATCTCTGTTTCTTGTTTTTTTTTTTTTTTTTTTTTGTTACATTTAATTAGATGCTGCCTTTGGGGATGTACATGACTATGAGTAGATACTCAGAACTGGAGCACAAATCAACTCATCACTGCAGGACAATTTGTTTTGCACTGCTATATCCTAGAAATCCCAGCGAAAGTGTATATATATTTTTTGTATGTTTTGTTATGCACTGTTACGCTATATTTATGTTTGTCTTCCAAATTTACACCTTTCTGTGAACTTTTATTACTCGGTCTCTACTTCAAACTTGCATATATTGCTATAGACAAAATACTCTCAAGGATTTGCACTGTGCTAACAGTGCAACCTCCTTTTGCTGGAAATACTGTATCCAATAGAGCTGAATATGTTGCTGAATTTACTTCACTCTGCTTTTTCTGTCATGACTACCTTCACCTTCCTCTTGGTTTACATCATTGGACTTCTTTACAGATTTTTGCCCTGCGATTATTCTTTTACTTTGCATTTTAATTGCTATATTTTCCATTATTATACTCCTTTTGGGTATCTGTTTACACAAATTTCAATTTTCAGCAAATATACCTCTCTTCATATTCCTTTACTAACATTAGCATTGAACGTGACCCAGATGTGACCTGTGTTATAGCCTAGTCCTGGCCTTTCTAGCTCATTGTTTTCTGTCATACTGCTTCTTTGCATTACTCCATATAAGTGAAAGGGACTAGAAAATAACAAGTACAAGTGGGGAAAATCTGACAATAGAAAGGATATTCTGAAGGCGTTTAGTTAATGTAAAAATCCCATCAGTCCATGGGGGATGTTGCATTCATTCAGAACAGTAATCAGTCCCAATATAAATAAATACATTTCTCACAGTCCAGAAAGTACTACCAGTTTATGATTCACTTAATTGCTTGATGGCAGATAGCAACATTTTCTTTCTCCTTTCGACACTATGAAGACATCATCAATAAAGTCTTTGTATATTCTCTTTATAAGAACTGTGAGAATGTCTGTGACAACAGACCATTCCTTTACAACTAGTGAGGTACGTCCCATTAAGGACTCAATCTAAAAAAGTGAATGCATATGGAAGAATAATAGTTGAAAAATTACTAAACAAAGTTTAACAGGGTTTGAGTGAGTGTAGATGAATGAGATGGGAGAGATGGTATGAGTGTGCAGTTGAAGAAATAATTAAGGGAACATTTCTTATAATCATAGGTTTGAGTGTAGAGTGAGGACTGCGAAAAGAAGAGCAGCATACTGATGAGAGACAAAAACTTGGAAATAGAAGTATAAAGCTGCGTGCCAGAAATGGACAGGAAAGGGAGGGGAGAAAGTGGTAATTAAATGTGCGTGGGAGCCAAATTTATATTGAGGAGATAAGTTAGAACCTTCTGTTTGAAAGAACCAAAACAACATAAGCTGAGTGAGTTTGTGGACTACTAGGTCACAGAAACAGAGATGAAAAACTGAGTAAGTGACTACTTAAAAAATGTATGTGGATCAAAATAGAGAATGCAATGTTGATCAAAGAAATATGAAAGGTTCAGTTAAGCAAGAACAGACGTATAATGTGATAAATGAGAGTAAATGTAAAAGTGTTTCACAGAGGAAAAAGGGGATTTGGAGAAACAGGTGGATATTAGAATTGTCTTATGTGAATATTATACTAGTGGTGTAGTTCATAAAGAGAGATTGGGCTATAAACAAACACTTAACACTGTAGTTAAAATATGTACTAAAATGACTGTGATTTAATCTAACAAAGTGAGGACTGTATAATTTAAATTACTCCACTTGCATAGCAGCAAACCAGTTATTGGCAAAACATTATGAATCTGATGCTTTTGAAACCTTTATGAAAGCAGTTACATTTAGCAACAAGGTATGAGCTGAATAAACTCCTTCAAAATATATTGTGATGTATGAAATTACATTGAGGCATGGTATAGAGAAAGACTCTTGGAAGGTGCATTTCTCTGGAGAGGTTTGCTGAGAAGATGGCTGTTGTTTTCATATGCAAAACTAAATTTTGAAGTTTAGGTTAAAACAGTTTCAGTTTTTTTTTTTTTTTTTTGGAGAGTTAATCCAGGCAGACAGTGCAGTTTTCTAATTTTCAACTGAGAAGCAAATTTAGCTGCCATGTGATGCAGTTGTCAAATTTTGTCTGTGAGGTAGGCAAAGAGAAGCAGAAATAATGAAATGAGACAGATAATAGACAAGGTAGAAGAACTGAATTAATACATTTGAACTATAACTTATAATTAAGGAAAGAACAAATGCGGAAGAAATGAATGTGATGGAACTTGTTATTTTTTTACCATTTCAGTTATCTGGGTGGGTCTCCAAAGTTAAGAGAATTATCAAGGTAGACCTCCACTAAATTAGATAGTGTTAACCAGTACAAAAGTGTTTCACTTGGTAGAAGAAACATTAATAGCATGAAAAGGCACATTTCTATATTTCATTTTACAAGATAGCATTATTCTGGACGGTGGGGTCCTCAAGCTTTGAAGTGTTGCTGAATATCAGATTGCACTGAAGGCACTGATTTGCAAACACAGATTAGTGCAGGTATGCTATTCATTCCATTTGTGCAAACAGTTTGCATGAGAAAGTACAACCTGGTGCAAAGCAACCCTTCCAATTTGCAGTCTCAGATACTATCATGCATGAACTGTGGCACTTAACTTCAGTTACAATGTTTGCTTGATTTAATACCATATTTCTTCAAATCCCTGAGTAGATTTAGGCCACAGTAGTCTGCCAAATGTATGTGCTTCAAGTATCTAATTCCTTTCACAGTCTAATCATCTCACTACGGGACTTATCAGAAATAGAGGACCACTCCTCTAGAAAGAGTGAAGGATTGGAATCTACACTTTTCAACGACTGTCAGGCCTGAGAAGTGACCATTTTACACTCCCATAACTGACACCCACAGTTTAGATGGGTACTAAAAAAGACTGACTTAAAATCATTTGCTGCTCCATTTGGTGCTATTCAAGAGGAGGAGGAGGAGGATAAAGGCACCTCAGATGATTAGACAAAGTATGAATATCAGAGCTCATTGTTTTCCCTCCATAGACCTGTCTGTTTATGTCTTGTCACAGAAGAGTTGTGGTCTCTTTCCTGCCCACATGAAATCAAACATAAACTAAAAGCATGATGAAGTTAATGCATTATCATTTGGTAAGAGAACATGACTAAGGCAACTAAATGTTTACATTGTAAAAATATTTTCAGAAGAGCTCCCCTTCCTGCCAGCAAAAGTAAGATTCCTTTAAGAATCTTACCTCCTTAACAATTTATTGGTAGTTTGGGGATAGGGTATGGTCTATCAAACACTGAATATTCATGCATACGTATATGCCCAGGTATTTGGGATTAGTTTTGCCTAAAGGAAAGGGGAAGGCTTTGAAAGGGAGGTTCTTGGCTAATATGTATAGTAAGAAATTGTTCAGAATTGTAAGAGTTAGTACTGAAACATAGAAGGATCTGAAAGGATTTTAATATGTGTTCCGATAAGGGGAGGACTATTACCAGGTTTGCCATAGGAATAAAGCAAATGACAAAAAAAAAATTGGTTTTCATCTTAATGACACCCACACTTATGCTCTTCAAAATGGTAGAGTCCCTGATTTTGATGGGCAGAGCTGTATAAACAGGGCAAACAGTAACTGGTGAGAGATGACCCTCAGTTTAGTACATGTATGCAGCAGCAAAAGAGCAGGAAAATGTTTTACATCCAAATTGTACCCATAGGAAAAAAGGTATGAGGGTATGATTCCATAAACAAACTTTTCTAGGATAGGCATACATCTCATAACCTACTACAGCTATGCTCATATAAGATTAAGCTTTAAGTGTGCAGCAGAGCCATGGAGCAGCTGAACACATGGCATCTTCATGGCATTTGACTCTGGAGGTTCAGCAATGAAGTAAGACTAAATCTAGAGGAGCAATTCTTCATGTGGCTTTGGTTAGACCATTAGCAGCCATGGTTATACTTCAGACTTTCTGATTGGGAAAACATGTACCATGCAGCAAAGCAACTTGGTCCTTCCTGTCTTATTATCACCACATATTTTGCAGCCTCTACATAGGAATTAAGGTAACCAGACAAAGTTATAGAATTTGCACTGAAAACCTGACTAATTAAGCATTGCTTGGTGTAACTTATCTAGACAAGGCACTTAAAGTAGTCTGGATAATATACAGTCAGATATCTATTAAACTGAAAAAGTCTAAAAGGTTACCTTATGAGAACCCTAATACTGCTTCAGTCAAAAATTTATGGCAAAAAGCACTTTTCTTTTCTTGTCTTTATTTTTTTTTTATTAGTGGTATTTCTGTGGTCATTCAGCAAGAATGTTGCTCCATGTAGAAGCAGGTGACAAATGGAAATATTATAGTGTTGTAGTTTTAGCCCTTAAAGGGATGTTAAGGCATTGCTGAAGATCTTCTTCTTCTTCTTCTTCCGGCTTTTCCAGGTTAGGGGTCACCACAGTGGATCACCTGTCTGCTCATGATTGGCAGTGGAGTTTTACAGTGTCGAGTTGCCAGCCCGGCGCCCAACCTTCCACAGAAGGCACACACATGCACACACTCACATCTAGGGCCAATTTAGAGTGTCCAATCCACCTACAGCATGTCTTTGGGATGTGGGAGGAAACCGAAGCACCCGGAGGAAACCCACGCAACCACAGGGAGGACATGCAGACTCCGCACAGAAGGCACCCCAGCCGAGGATCGAACCAGAGAACCTCTTGCTGTGAGGCGGCAATGTTAACTGCTGTACCACTGTGGCATTGCTGAAGATGAAATAGTTTATTCAGAAAAAAGATGCAGTTTATTTTGTAAGTCATGTAGAGCTGTACCCCCAAAGAAATTTCTTCTCCTACCGAAAGGACCAAGAGCTGTCCCCTAAAGGAATCCTTCTATCTTACTGAAAGGATCTAGAAATGGTCCCCAAAGGAATCAAGATTCTAGAGCTGCTCCCTCAAACCCTTTGAAAATTGACAAATTTATTAGGGACATGCTTTCATTGACAATGAACTATTCTTTGATCTCCATGCATCCACTGTCATTAGAAAATCCTTTTATCTAGCCAGACTGATTACCATGTCTATATCTTCTAGGTAATGGTAGGCTATCATCTCTCCCAGACCCATAATAGATTATAATTCCTCTTTTGGTATGTACTTTTCTAAACAATATGATTCAACTCAAAAGACATTCACAGTTGCTCACTAAGAGAATCAAGCTGATGTCTTCTTTATGCTACAGAGACCACCCTTAAGCACATTATCTCTTCTCTGTTTCTGACAGACTATTGAGGTAGGGCCTCTATCTTGCCTACAAAGCCTCAAAGGATCCAGTCCTGTGTGACCTCCTACACACCTGCAAAACAAGCAATACCATAAACACCCACTCAAAGGAACTTCGACCACAGTATAAATAGGGCCTACTGGTGAAATAAATCTCTCTCTCAAATAATATCTCTTTTATGGACAGATTTCTCTTAAATGTAAAGCAAAGTAGCTCCCTGTCCCTCCTTAAGTGCATCGTGGAGTAATGAATGGGAAATCATAAATTCACTTGTGGTCTGACCCCTTAAATCCTCATTAAAACTGCATGAAATTTGGTAATATTTGTACATGTTGTAGAGTACTGACAAAATGGAATCTTGAGACTATGCTGCAAATTATCTACTCTATTAACAACCTAATATTAAGCTATGAATGTATGATTCCATCTTCTCTTACTGAAAGGATCTAGAATGTCCCCCAAAAGAAATCATTTTTCTTACTGAAAGGATCGAGAGCTGATCCCCAAAGGAATCTTTCTCTTATTGAAAGGATCTAGAGCTGATCCCCCAGAGGAATCCTTTTTCTCTTACTGAAAGGATCTAAAGCTGGCCCCAAAGGAATCATTCTTCTTTTACCGAAAAGAAAAATGTTATTACTTGCTTGCTCCACTTTTTGTCTTTTCCTTTCATCAAGCACCTCCTTTTGTGTTGGTTAACTGAAAAGGGAGATAAAATATTCATATCTGAACTGTTTCTCTCATTTTCTCATTGAGAGATTGGTCTTCAAGATCAATCGCAATAACATTTATGAAATAAAAGCACTTCTTTTTGTTCTCCCCATTGCCTGTTGACTATATAGCTTCACCACTGACTAGTGGGGTTTTCCCTTAATGACCCTAACCTCACCTCCTTGGTGGCAGATATGGGAATTCATGTCATTGCAGAGTGCTATGCTCTCCTTGTTGTTTGTGCATGTTCCCACATAAATATCTTCAGAAAGCTACCAACACTAATTTAAGATTGACAAGCCTACTTTCTTCAGTCTTATGGCCATTGCAAACATGCAAGACTTTCTTTGCATGGGGGCAGTTGGCTGAGGACAACCATCACCTCCTTTCTCTAAAGATGGATAAGCTGGCATAAGCCACTGCCTGCCATCATCTTCTGCTCATCTCTTCCAGAACTAATCAGTCTCTGGTAATCTGGGTCATAGACAGAGCTCTTTCTCACCACACTATATATCCTCTCAGGCTTTCATACAAGCAAGAGAGCACTTCAGGTGAGTGGATGATTTAGTGCTTTTTTCTAGCTTTGCCCTTCATCTTGTGGGAGGAAAATAATCCTCTATGCCATTCTTCTCTACAGAGCACAGAATTTTATGGTGAAAGAATGGTAGGGTGTAGGTCATGCTGACCCAATTTGTTTCAACCACTTTAAGAGAACTCTTTGCACTGGAATGGTTGGAATATTACAGGGCTTGTTCATGAGTGATGGTAGTGGAGATCAGGAGATTGACCAGTAGATGGGTGAAGCTATATTTACCCTGAAGGCATGGTAGCAGACTGTGATGTTGAAGCAGGAGCTGAGTCCTTGGATGAAACTCTCAAACTGTCAGTCTATGTCCCCTTCCTTTACTATGGTCCTGAACTTTGAGTAGTGACTGAAAGGATGAAATCATGGACATAAGGAAATGTATTTTTTTCTTAGGGCTGCTAGGTTCACACTCCAGAACAACGTGAGGAGTTTGGCAGTCCAAGAGAATCTCAGAGTGTAGCCCCTGCTCCTCAGAACAGAGGGTGGTTTGGGTAGCTAGGAAGGAGGCTGTCTGGGTGCTTCTCATGGGAGAGATATCACAGCTCCATTGCAGACCCAGAACACAGTGGAGAGGTTATATCACTTAGCTGGTCTGAGAAAGCCTGAACATCCTTTAGGGTAAGCTTGAGACTGTAGCTGTTTTCAGGAAGCATGGTTTACCTGGATTTTATAGATAGATAGATAGATAGATAGATAGATAGATAGATAGATAGACAGACAGATATTATTATTTTGCTAAGTTTAATATACAGTGTTTATTTACGCATGTATGCATTTTATTTTTGTATTCTGAGTCTATGCTTTTCTGTGTGCAGTGTGTAAAAATATAGGTGTGTGTGTGTGTGTGTGTGTGTGTGTGTGTGTGTGTGTGTGTGTGTGTGTGTGTGTGTGTGTGTGTGTGTGTGTGTGTGTGTGTGTGTGTGTGTGTGTGTGTGTGTTTGTGTGTGTGTGTGTGTGTGTGTGTGTGTGTGTGTGTGTGTGTGTGTGTGTGTGTGTGTGTGTGTGTGTGTGTGTGTGTGTGTGTGTGTTACAGTAGTAGTAGTAATAGTGACTTTCTACATCAGTTTAGTTTTTCTAATGATCGGTATTTTCTTGCTGCATTTTATAACTTGTTCAGATCGATTCATAAATCTTATATATACTATTTATAGTTAACTAATTTTGTATTGCATTCTATTGCATCTTTTTCCCAAGATGTACAATATATTGTTCTTTTCTATAATGTAACTTTGAATTGCTTTCTGCAATGTTTTTTTTCTAAGTATATATTTATGTCAAATTCTGTAGTATTTATATTGTGACTTACACTATTATCTTTTTGTGTGTCCCAGGTTGTGGCTGACCATTCCACTTACTCAATAAACACACACACACACACACACACACACACACACACACACACACACACACACACATGTTGGGATTTCATGTGACTAGAATAATTCTTTGTTAACATTAATAAACCAGAAAAATACAAAATCGAATGGGACTTTTAAATATATTTTAGTTCTCTGCAAGTCAGTTTGCCATGGTAACTGCATGGTTCTGCATCAAAAAATAGTTATTAAACAGATGGAGGAACATAAGGTAATTATTGCTAGCATATGAACCTCAGCCCTGTATTGTTAGTTAAACACTTTGATGTAGTACCTATAATAAATTGTATACAGTATAAAACTTTAATTGCAGACTGAATATTTTTCTTGACAAATCATGTGGTTTAAGACAATTAAACATTCAGAATGTTTAGATTTCTTTATATCCATGGTAATTTTCATTGCTATACTTAGCCTTACAAGTCCCTCTTCTTAAAATGCACAAATAACAAAGTATGTAAATGATGTCAATGCACTCGCCAGATGCTGCCTCATGGATGTTAGAACAGGGCAGAGCTTAAATATAATATTCCAAAATAACTATTCCTTTCCAAAACTCTCTTAACTAGTTTCTTTGCAGAAAACAGGACCTGTGCTTTTCTGTACTTCCTGCTTCATTAAGAATGTTTCCTTCTATTAAAACTAAATTGCCATGTATTTGATTTTTTTACATGCGGGAAAATTCAGATTCCAAAGTTCATTCACAGTAAGTTGTACCTCTGAAATCCTTTATTTCCAAATCTTATTTATCAATCCTTGATAAGGTTGTACCATGGTGAACTAGGATTACCAATAGTCCCTGTTTGCACAGAACAGTCTCAACTTAGACAGTTTTGTCCTGCGAAAAAAAAACTAAAAAATAGCAAAATATTTCCTGAGTATTCTTTAATAGTTGAATAAAACAATTATTTTGTATATGAAGTACCTAAATGGTTATGAAACAGCATATCAACTTAAATGCTACAAGAATAAGCTTTTATTTTGGCAAAACAAGTTAAATTCTGTCCTTTGCACTGTCTGCAATCTTGCATTTCTATGAAAAAAATCCCACTTTGGGCATTTGAAAAGATGCAGCTGGACACCGGAAATAATCTTTTTTCTGAATTACTTATATTTGGTATACTTTTTTGTTTCATTTTTAAATATTTTGTTTAGAAGAATTACAGTATGCATATTAATGATGTAAGTTTCAGTATTTACGCATTACAAATCTCATGTAATTAAAAGGTGTTAAGAATTATGCAAATATCATAAGAATACTGGGCTCCAGAAAACTATCAGTCTAAAATACCTCACTTACTTTACCTGCTTATGTTTAAAGTAAATGTTTTTTTTTTCTAGTCAAAAAATAATTAGAGCTTATGATATACTTCATAGAGAGAGACTGAGAATTACAACAATCCCTATTAAAATAGTAAATGATAGAGTATATCATCCTTAGAAATACAGCTGCATCATTTTATGCCAGGAAGAGTCCCTGATATATAGGAATTAAATCATTTATTCACAGTGTATCTCTAGATATTTGACTCATTACAAAGTATAGTAATTTTCTAAAAATAAAAACAATGAATGCCCCAACAGTGTTTCTATCAGAAATGCAAGGTCTAATTGTGTAAATCTAAACACTTTAAAAACTAAACTGTGTTCCAAATTAAAAAAGCAGCAAATTCAGAAAGTTTCTGTTGTACTTTTAAGTATTATTTTGAAAGGTGAATTGCCCCCAACATCTTAAATTTGCAAGGGTGTTATGCCCTCATGCCTTACTACGTATACATGCTAACTCCAAGATAACTGTATTGTAGTCCATATTACTGAGGTGAGAAAACAATAAAAACATAATGGGCTAAATAACATTTTAATTGTGGTAGCAAGAATAGTGCTTATAATGCTATATGTAGTTCCTGTAGTGTTATTTATGCTACTAAATTGGGTGGGAAACTTCAGGAAAGGTTTCAAGTTCATATATATTTGTGTAGCCCCCCTGCAAACTAGTACAATTAATGTACTGTTGGCTGTAGAGTGTAACTATACATTAATATGCATAGCATGGGTGATTGACATCACCTCCTGCTATGTCGAATACATCAAACTACGGGTGTCAATGTATTCAGTTTCAACCTCTCTGGACTTTCACTGTTATGTATTCAGGATTGTGGGTCCACCATTTCACTGGTCAACCAATGCAGTTTCCAGGTTTTGATACTAAACCTATATATATATATATATATATATATATATATATATATATATATATAGATATATATCTATCCTTTAAGAAGAAAAAGATGGTGAGGGGAATTTAATAAAGCCTACACATTTTTTCCCGTGTAGTCATCACAAAGTGCTGCTAACATGGCTGCAAACATTTTTAGATTCGGTAAGCACAGCTGAGCAGCGTGCACAAACGTACCAACATGGAAACTTCCATGGATTGCAAATCACCTTATAACCAGGTGAATCTCATGCAAATGAGGCAGGTAGAGTGATCCAGCAAGCAGATAGGCAGCTCTGCAGACCCCGTGTCAGTGTCCATAGTGTACACAGAAAAATTCCATGTACAGGAATATAGACAGAAAACAGGGGCTGTAAAAATGTAGATAGATGGACAGAATTGGCATGCCACAAACAGATATGAGCGAAACTATCCTCTGTTTGTCTGACAAATTAAAGGAAATAAGTTAAAATACATTTTTTTAATAATCTGAGCTTGTTTGCACTACGTGCTGCAGTGTGTAAACATGCTCTATAAATAAATTTTAAAAAAATTGGAAAAAACAAAATGAATATTATGTGACAGAAATGTATTACAGGACCCTGCATCTGCAATGGTGCATTGGTGTTGTTGCTAAAGTGGTAGGGCTTTGAAGCATGTAGTTTCCAGGCTGTGAGCACAGATCTCTATGCAAATGAGGTGGAGTAATCATGTCGACATATCCCTTTCATGTAGGCAGAGAACCATGTTGTTGTTTACAGAAGAGGTAGCTGACATCAGGGAAGGGTGTGTTCAATGACTTCTAAACTGATTTCAGCCTGTTTGCATGGGGAGTCACCATGCTGAGCGTATCCTTGCAGAAGGGTGTGTGCAGTCACTTCTAAGCTTTGTTTAGTTAAGGAGAGTGTGTTTCAGCGTGTTTGCATGGCAGTGACATATTAATTAGTTTTGACCTCTGTTTAACTTAATCTAGGACCATTAAATGATGTTAATGATATACTAGGCAGGTGGAATGCATCACAGGTAGCCAATCACACAGTCAGCACCCACAGCAGAGCTGATTTTTTCCCCCATACTCTGCATCACTAGAGTACAGACTTGGGAATTTTAATTGAGAGAATGCTAGAGGCTGCTGCAGGTCTGCTACAGATGTATATGCTAGATGCTGAAGTCAGTACTGCTGCTGCTGACAGTAGGCCTAGGCAGAGAAGGAGAAGAGTGCTCTGGCCCAGGATAGCCTTCCAGAAGCTACATGAGCTGGAGATTCTAGACCGCTACATGGTGGACAGGGACATACTACAAGAACTCACAGAGCTTTGCCACCCTCAACTCAGACCAAGAGCCAACAGAGGGGAACCCATCCCAGTGGAGACAAAAGTATGTGTAGCCCATAGGATACTAGCTACAAATACTTTCCAAAGACCAACTAGGGACATGATGGTGGTCTCACAGGCATCTGCTTCCAGGGTACTCCACCATTTCCTAGATGCCATGCTACCACATGCCAGTGAGCACATTTCTTTTCACCTCACTACTGAGGCCAGGGACAGCAATATGCAACAATTCTACCATGCAGCACATTACACTGAGGTACTGGGTACCATAGATTGCCTTCATGTACACATCAAGTCACCACTCGGTGAGAAGGGTAGAATCTATGTCAACCGCAAAGGATACCACTCCATCAACTGCCAGATCGTGTGCAATGCCCAGGGCATTGTCATGAATGTGTGTGCTGGCAGTCCTGGCAGTTATCATGACTCCCATATCTGGCACACATCACAGCTGTACCAGATGTTTGCTAGGGGGGGCCATCCCACATGGCCATTTAGTGGGGGATGCTGGCAACGCACTGGAAAAGTGGATGATGACACCCATCAGAAATGCACACACAGCTACTGAAGAATGCCAATAATGAGGCACACTCACAAACTAAGAACATCATAGAGCATGTGTTTGGGCTTCTAAAGTCATAGTTTTGGTGCCTCGATATATCTGGTGGAGCCCTGCAGTACTCTCCTGCCACATGTGCACATCTATTCACAGTAGGTGCCATGCTAGACAATATGATCCTGCGGAAACAGCTGCAACAGGATCAGCAAAGGGAAGGGATACACAGCCCCCCACCAGTGTCTATGTCACCACAGCCACAGTCACAGGTGGACTCAGAGGCGGAACCGCCTGATGATGTCCCTGTAGGCAGATGTAGCCATGCCCTGTACACCCTGTTTTGGCTAACAGACAACGCATAGCACATTCACTGACAACCTAGGGCCTTAGGGAATGACACCTTATTCCTATTTACATACATATAGTAAAATTGTTGATGCCAGACAACCCACACAACCTGTACCTATCCATGTATTGGCTGCATACTGCTTGCATCACATAGAGTCAGCCCTGAACTACAGTCCTGTCAACTGCTGCATTCGCAAGGTAAGTCTCTAACCTACACACTACTTGTAGGGATTACTGTAATATGGTATTGTATGTATAGATCTGCTGCATTTATGCAAGGACATTTAGTGGGCTATGTGGACAGAAGTAACATCTACATGGTACTACAGATACCCAGTCCAATAGTATGTGTTTCCTAATAATCACAAGGCTTCATGGTTGGAATATTAAGTACATCAGTCAAGGGAGATGTTAAACAGTGGGGTCACATGATATTTGGACTACTGTCTATCCCAGCATATCATGTGCTGTTATTCCTCCACCCCCAGCACAGCAGTGTTCCCATAAAACTGCTGTAACAATAAGTCAGCAATAGTATATCAGCAGACAAGGCAATCTCAGTGCTGTAGCTTAGAACTCGATCACACACTGTTTATCACACATAATGCAGGAATAACAACATACATATTTATGTTGTTGACTGTGTGATGAATGACTCCACTTTGTCTGGCAGCCTGAGTGGCTCAGTGGACTAGGGAAGTTAGCATGGGTGATGGTGTTGATGTTTCTAATCTTGAAGTAGGCACATCTTCTCCATGTGAGGTATTATTATGTTGGTGTTTTCATAGACTGTCAGTCTGTGTGTGGTGTAAAATTATGAACCTCAGTCACATATTAAGTACAGCAGACAGCTGAGGAATGCTGTAGACATATTGAGTGACATACAGTACTGCAGAAACAGGGACAGATGTCAATGTCTGTAACATAATTCTCAACCTCTTTGTGTAAGCAATCTGTTCAAAGCCCGACAAAATGGGGGGGTAAAGGCCCACAAATAGGGATATATGTTAAATACTGCCCTCGTAAACTTAAATAGTTGCTAAAATAACAGGGTTTGTCTCAACAGACATTTTTCTGAAGGATTTGATGTCAGAAATTCAAATGTATGTCACTATTTAGTGACTTCCATCCTAAGTTCATCAAGTGATTTGCCAGAAAACTACAAATTTTATGAGGAACAGACCAAAATTATAAGCCAAAACTCTGGACATTCTGCGAAACTCTGCACAGTTGAGAGGTATAGTCTGAAACACACAAAATCCTGGACTACAGTACAGGTAGGTGTGGCCTGGAGTAGAGGTAGGTGTGGCCTGGAGCCACTTTATAAGTACTGACAGTCACATTGGGCATGCCCAAACACTTAAAAATACATCTATACATACAGACATATATGTATAAATATCCATCTGTCACTCTCTCTTTCTCACATACATAGCATATCTATTGCTATGTAGTGTCAAATAGATATTTGATGCACCTGCACTGGTCCAGTAATCAAGGACCCTCAATCTTCACCACTAGCATCAGTGAGGGATGTGCACATTGGGAGGATGACAAGTACACACACAGTAAAGTACAATTTCCCTTAGGAGCACACAGAGATCACAGTCAGTCTCGGGCTGATTTCCCCTTCTTTCTCCAGATCCCCAATAAGACTCCCCACTGGCAGAGCTATAGGGTTAAGAACTCAGCCGAGCGGTCAAGCCAAAGCCTCCAGTACCCTCTCTGTCCAACCAGGGCTTCATGTCCCTGCCCAAGTAGCTGACACACACACACACTTTGACATTTGATTTATATACAAACACACACACACACACACACACACACACACACACACACACACACACACACACACACTCCTGGGAAAGGCTGGCACCACAGGTTTACTAGCTATGCCTTTTCTGCCCAAACTCAAAGGTAGTTATCACTGCCACCAACCAGCTCTTTATCAGCTACTATAACGCCCTTAAAAAGGGTGACTAATTCTACTGTGTAATTTTACTATTATCCAAATTAAATATCTCTAAACAAACCAGTCATAATTAAAAGATTTGAACATATTTAATAATAAATAATAAAAGAACAAGGCAATACTCAATAACTCAATACAATGACTACAGAGTTCAGAATCGCATGAAATATTTAAAAACAACATTACAGGACAGTCTCAAATAAATACAGAAAACATCTAAACTAATCTTCACTATATTCTTATCTCTAAAAGAAACTATGTTCTACATAACTTACTTACAGAGCAAAGTAAATGCAGATGAGAAGTGCTAAATGGAGGTTTTCAAATCCAAGACAAGATACAAAATGCATAGACTTTTCTCTGAGAGAGTTCTTAAATTACTATCAAACATTGCTGCTGGGCCAGCTTTGGATAACATCACTCTTTGTCACCTGCCCCCAGTTCCCTGGCTAACAGAAATTTAGAATTTAGCACCTCTGTGTCAAAAATACATATCTCTCAGATGTTTGCCTAGAACTGGGAGTCATAAAACAGTTAAGCACTTTCACATTTTAAACCTAGTAATTATTTCTGTTTAAAGACAATAGAAAAACCTTAACTCTAGACACCCTCTCTTCTTGCTGAGCTGAAACTGAGACAACACAATTGTAAACAATTTCAACTTATTTTCTTGAGGGTTTGCAAGTTATCTATGTGTGTTCCAGCTTTTACCATCAAAACATACATTTGCATAGGCATATAATTAATATACATTTCTGTTCCTTTCCAGTAGGGTACACTGTGTTTACATTCTTGAAGATCAATACATAACATACAGTTCAACACACACTTCCACACCAATAGTTTAATATCCACATAAATATAGTTTTCTTACATTTGAAGACAAGCATACAAATCATATTAATATTCACAAATGACATAGAATTATTTACAATTATATACTGATATATATATCACAATGATACACAGACTCTCCACATATAGCTACAAAACACATATACTTATCATACAACACACATGCACAGCTACATTTATATATACATACCTGTTAATCACATAAATATGTGTGTGGATGTCTGTATTGTCCTACATACCCTAATAATGGTGAGTAAATATGTACTATCACACATCCATACTGTTGCTCAAAGGATACAAACTAAGGGTGCAACAGTACAAAATCCAATTACTTACAGAACCCTGTACCTGCTGGATGTCACCGCATAGAGAGACACAGGTGAGCATGTGGTGTAATGTATAATGTTGTCAACACATGCATGGAGAGGGCACATTGTTCCTGGCTACAGGTTTGCCTGTCCAACTGCAAGCAGCCACATATGGCCATACTGGTAAACATACACACATAGCTAGGATAATGACAGTTATCCCACTGCTATGATACTAGATGCAGATAACAGTACAAAGCAATATCACTCTGCATACACAGATGCTGTTCAACACAAGCCTAGTTTGTGTAATGCACAAGTACTGTGCCTATAATCACATATATAGCAGACTCAACCTGTGGTGCATAGAATAAATACTGTGATCTATAGTGTATAACACTAGATAGGTAGGTGTTCTAATCTCACTCCAAGCTACTTGGTGCATGTGTGTGTCTATCCCCCTGCAAAACAACTGGCATGCCTTCATGGGCTATCCACCAGCAATGGTTATGATCCTTTTGGACTGTAACTAGCTGGTGGCTTCCACACTGCCCTCTTCTACAACACCTGATGATGTCATTCAGTCTGGGTGTACAAGTTAAGTATGAGTCCAGACCATTCATATGTGGCATCATGATGTATGAGGTCACCGACAATCTGGGCCTGTCCATTGAGGTCACACATGTAACTACACTGTGTTGTGGTTCTGCTTTGCTTGGATAACTACTTTTGTCACTTATCATGTCTACTCAACATCACAACAACATTATTTGCTTCTTTTAGCTGAGGAGGTAGTGCCTCCATGTTGGGGGGCACCCTCATCCCAACTGTCACACAGCACTGTCTCCCTCTTATTGTACAGCCTGCTAATGGCAGTTGTCTACCAGTCGGGTTTGCTGAGCCATGATGAGCATGTGTCCCTCCTGTCACATACAGCCAAGTTCATGCCGTTGTAATGCTACTGACATAATGCATGGTTGTAGAGCTCTGCATACCTGCCTGTCCCCACCTGAAGGGGGAGGTGCAGTCACGCTATGTCAACCATCCCACAGGAGGTAATAAATGGCTGTCTTGACATATATGTCTGTATTATCTGCAAGGGGGAGTATGTGCTGGTAGTTCTAAGGAGACTGATCTGTGGCCAGATCCCACCAGGGAGGACCTCACATTGGAGGTGCTGTACTGGTCACCCATATTGGTAAACACTTGATGCACTATGTTGATTCTCCATGTGGGAATGTCACGGCACTGCTGCAGGGCATTGTAGGTAAGGACCTGGACCATCCTTTGGGCAAGTGAGCCGCAGTACAACTAAGCAACACAGTGTGTACATATTACATTTCCCTACACCTTGCATGACTCTCTTCCTGCAGCATGCTGAAAGTAACTGCAATACTTACTTGCACAGAGGACAAGCATGTAGTGCCAAGCGGTGTCCCTAGATCTCTGAGTCATGTCACCTGAAATGCCATGATAGGAGTTAGCATGGATATGAGCACGGACACTGTTGTATACCTAGTGACACTGGACCAAACACTGTACTTTTGCACAAGGCCAGATCATGGTTACTGACTATAACCAGCAGAACACATTGACTGTTACACTATGCAATGGATATTGAACATATGTCTCACTCCATCAACCATGACCTGACAAGGTGTATGACAATATTAGGCTAGAAGGCCTTGCTGTAAACTGTGTAAGTCATGTACAGAGTGTTATGTCAGCTGGTGGATATGTAAGTGTCTGACAGTCATACTGTGGGAAGATAGGTCCATAGGTTGGTACTAGCCTATTGGTACTGGGGCCTATACAAGCCTAGCCATAACAATTCCCTGGCTATTTCTTCCCACAATGTTTACTTCCCTGGTCCTCTGTCTAGCAGGGTGACTGACATGATCCCCGGGGTGAATTTCCTATCTCCCATCCAATCGTGAATGTTCCTTTTGAAGAGGGCCAAAGAGGCGCTCAGCTTGACATACTCAGCCCCTCTGCTTCCACTATTAACTGGTTCTCTAGCTGCCTTACTAACTGACAACAATCTGTTAGATGGCTGTCCACCTGCTCTCCCTTCTTACCTAACAACACGGGTGTTCCTCAAGGATCCATCCTAGGCCCCCTTCTCTTTAATATTTTTACTAATAACCTTCACTCCACTTGCCATACACCTACTCTAATCCAATACACTAACGACTCTACTCTTATCACCCTCTCCAACAACCCTACTGACCTCCACTCCTTGACACAAACCCCATTTAACACCATTGAACATTGGTTAATCCATAACCAACTTATCCTTAACCCAAAGAAAACCAAGCTACTCCTCTTTCTTCCAAAATCAATGGCCAATCTTAGAACATTATTCTCTATCTCTTCCCTAGATAACACAGCAATTCGTGCAGATTCTTATACCAAACTGCTGGGGGTCATTATTAATGATCAACTGAAATTTGACATTCACATACAACAGTCCATAAAAAAGACCAACCAAAAACTTGGACTGCTGTACAGAAACAAAACATTCTTGCCTATTGCTTGCAGGACCTCCCTTGCCCAAGCCTACCTGCTCCCTTGCCTTCTCTATGCCTCCCCTATTCTTATTCACCTCCAAGCAAACCTTTTAACTAAACTCAGTCAGACATATAACCACATAGCTAGATTTGCCAGTAACCTGTCATACAAATCTCACAATTGCCTTGCCCTCAAACAACTTCGATGGCTTGAATTCCCTCAACTTCTACTCCTATCTCAGCTTCAAACTACACATTCCATATTGTATAAACCTGCAAATTGCCCCCCATCTAACCTCTTATCCCCTTACAAACCCCCTTGACCCCTCTGCAGTACTGACCAAAACCTGCTGGACACCTACAGACCCAATAAAACCATAGGCAAATTACTTTACAAATGCTCTATGTCTCAAACTTGGAACAAGCTCCCTAATCATCTACGCTCCATCCACTCTCCCAACATTTTTAAAAGAGGACTAAAGAGTTACCTAGCCAACTCTCCATCTTGTACCTGTCACCCCCCCACCTAACTATTCTTCTTCTTCCTTCAGCATTGCAACTGCTATATCACATATGTAAGCATTGTATAACTCCGTAGATATTTGTATTGCATTTTTCTTTGATTTTAATGATTGTATTATTGCTATACATTTTTGTAACTTTTTTCTTTATATCGGAGCTTTTCTCCTCGGGTCTCCACTGAAAATGGGCCCCCAGCCCACAGGACCAACCTGGTTAACAAAATAAATAAATAAAATAAATAAACATGTATGGGCAGTCTATTCCAGAGTATGGCGGGTCTTTGGGTCAGGAACCTATCCCTCCAGCATGCTTTGTTCATTGTGATGACCAGGTTTAGATCCCTGGAGTATGTGGCTCTAAGAGATTGGGATTTCTTTAAGGGTAGCATGTCTAACAGCACTGGGTTTGACATGGCCTTGTATGTTAAGCAGAGATCATCTTTGAGTAGGCGATATGCGACAGAGTATAGCTGGAGTTTTTTTAGACTGTCAGCATAGGGCATCTGCTTTAGGCCTGAGATTCTTTTAGTGAGGTATTTCTGTGGCCTTTCCAGTTGTTGCAGATGTCTTGTGAGGTACATACCAAACGGAGCATTGTTCTCTATAATGGGTCTAATGAGGGATGAGTACAGTGGGACAATGACCTCCTTTTTTCTGGATGAAAAGCCCTTAATGATGAGGTGTGCCACATAGAAGGATTTCCTGACTGTTGTGACTATGTGGTTATTGAAGGTGAGACCACTGTCCACCTGTATCCCTAAGTCCCTTATCACACTTTCAGTGTTTAGTGTACTGCCACTTGTGTGGTAATTCATAGGTACCTGCATTATGATGATGCCGGTCATTACTGGAGTTCACCATCCTCCATTACTGGCATACCCCATCTACCTATTCCCTCTCTGCAGTCACAGCCACTATCAGAGACCTCTAACTGAGTACATTAGCAGTTGATTGCATACTGGGAGCTGTCACAGACTCCCACACAGAACCAAAAGTTATCCAGGATGGCCTAAGTCATAGTTAGTTGCACTTTGAGCCACTGACAAAGACTAACTGCAAACAACTGCACAATACTACCCTGTGGGACATCATTCACCTCTACAAAATATTGCACTGTCTGCACACCACACACAGTTGAGCCATTACACATGGAATTATGGACACAGATAGTAATGTAGCCTTTGACTCTCACTTGTCGTGTGGGAATGCATTCACTGTTGTACAACCTTTACTGACAGATTTTGGATGTAAATTCCAGATTGTCACTGCTATATTGAATGTAGCAGTCATCACAGCTATCATTGTGTGAAATGGCACCCTTGCTATGTCACTACGCAGGTATATCGTACAACTGTAGCAGCCACACACGTTCCATGGTACACCAATACACAGTGTAGATAACATGTCCTATGGAGCCCATGTCACGACTGTACATGTGCAGTCTGTCTCCTAAATGTTTTGGAGGGGATGTGTGTGGCTCCATACAGGGAGTTGTCAGATCCCACTGTGTACCTCCTGCATATCCATGACAGGATTAACACATGTCTCACCTGTTCTAAACACCTACAACATCACTGTGGTATACATAGTACATACTGCAGAGACAGGTATATAACACAGACAGTACCCCATGCATGAAACATCCCCCCCATGAATGTGAAGCACACATCTGCTGTGACACAGCTTATGCAGGTTACAAAATGTGATGCAGAACATGACAATCATAGCAGGTGTTGGACAACTGTCTGTACTGGACACAGTATATTTGTAGATAGGTCATCTCCATCACCACCGCTTGTAGATGCATGAGTTTCCAAAACCCTGGTGACACTTGTCAAGGGTAGCAGACATGTTCTCAGATTAGGGATGCACAAGTACACTGAATGCTGCCATTTTCCTTGTTAGCCTGTTATACACATATGAAACTATGGAGCCATGCACTTATTGTGCTGTACCTTGCTGAAATCATATTTCTGCTGTGCTGACATGCTATCCTGTGCTGCTTTATTCCAGCTGTGTATCCATACATTACCCCAAAAGACTCCTGAAACAGAAACAGAAACAGGTCCATGACACACCTGCTATTGTGTAACTATACAGCCATTACAACATCATACAACATAAGGTACACAGAAGTATGTGGCGTACTCATGACAGATGTCAGCATACAGTATCTGTCATTAACCACTACAAGTAGCCTTGCAAAACAGCACTGCATTGCACAAGTACATGTTAACTAATATAGTCACCCTGTGCATCAGATATATAGCTGCATTTCCTTGCATTGATGGTGAGCATGACAGGGATATGGCACAGGTATCATCACTTGCACAGGGTATTGTGTGGGGGTGCATTAGGCCTAGGCTGACCCAAATGGTTGACTGCATGTGTGTGAGTCAGGAAGGGAAGCAGGTCAGATGGACCATGGAAAGTTTTGTGTGTGTCTGTAGGTGACCTGCATTTGACAGTGGTGTGTGAGTGTGTACATGTCCACAGTCAGGCTCAGTGCTTGCCCTACATGTGTGTATGTTGGACAGCTTTGGACCAAACATGCTAGAGTTGAAGGTTCATCGTCTCTGGCCCCAAACATGGGAACTGGCTCTGGCAGGAGTTGCATTGGCACCTCCATGCCCAAGGTCAGAAGCGGTGCTAGTACCTAACGGTGACTGCTGTCTGCTGGGACCGTGTCCCCCATGGGAATGCCCAGGATAACAAGACCATGGCCTGCCAAGTCATGGTGTGGACAGCACACTCCCCTCTGTAGCACTAGATGTACTGCCACTACAAGAGCATGATTGTGCATGGCCACATGGACTCTCAGCAGATGGGGTTGCTGACCTACTTCCATGAGTCCGACACTCAACTCCAACCATACGTTCCAGCACAGACAATGTGCGGTCTAAGACAGGCACTGTCTCAGCCCACCTTCTGTCCAGTGCATCAGAGAACCAATCCAGGGAGTCCCAAATGTGGTGGAAGCAGTCTTGGATGTCAGACTGTGCTGCATCCATAACCCTAAGCATATGTCTGGTAGTCCATTTAGAACATGCTTATACCTCCGTGATGGCCCAAAACATGCACAGAGTGACCCATAATGTGACACCTGCAACAGGTGGTGGATGGACAGCAGGCCTCCTACAAGCATCACAGTCAATCTGCCTGTATGGGACCTCTCCAGCTGTCTGGCTATGGCCAGTGTCTACACTCACTGATGCAATAGCTCCCTTGCTATCCTGTTCAATGTCGGCACCCTCTGACTGTCTAATATCTGTGGCCTCCCGGCACTGGGTATGTGTTGGCATACTGACTGTGTGCAGTGACAATGGAGGCAGTAGTGGGATGTCTACCCCTGGGACAGATTCAGCCCCCAGCACCCCCACTTGTGCCTCACTGTAGCCAGATCATCATTAGAGTCCAAAGAGACATTGACATCAGATTGTGTGGGGCACAGAGACCAACCCCTCCCCGGTCACCTGTAATAAAAAAAAGTGTTACATGAATACCTGCACTGTTGTGTATGAAAAATCCACCAATACTCATAATAGCAAAGACTCACAAATGGATTAGCAGTGAAACTTTTTTCTTCTCTGCTCTCATCTAAAATAGACATCCTCAATAGAAAATACACATTCAACGTAAGACCTTTATAACAATCACTTTAAGTAAATCAAGTACAACATGACCAGTACAATTTACCTTTTAATTAAGCAATATGACATTATACTTGATAAGACAACACATAAAAACCCAGTACAGCTATCTTAACAAATATATCGAAAAGCAAGTTTCACTGCCTAATTTAATATCCTTTCAACCTTTTGTTTTTTAAAAGGCATTTCAGAGTAAATGCCTCATTTAAACCAGGAAGCGTATCTTTCCTTAACTATCACTGCCAAACTGTTTCTATTTGTTCAACTAGACTCCTGTGATTATCCACTCTAAGATCCTTATGCACCTGTTCCAGTATGGAAAATAAAACATTCTACTCTGTTTACACATGGAATTATGTTTAAATAGGGCATTATTCTGTCCCTTAACATTAATACACTATAAGTGTTCCTTAACAAAACAGTGTCATGCTTCCCAGGAGCAGGACCGTGGCCTTGGCTAATAACTGAAACATCTGTGAAAAGTTGAGGGTGAGGTAATATCAACACAACAAGGTAATACATCCATATATCTCCCATTTACAGTAGCTACTATGTTATTTATTGTATTGGTCACATTCTGAGTATGAGAGTACAACTCAGGTTACCCCCACACACACACACACACACACACACACACACACAAAGAACAAAGATATTGCACCAGCATAAATGTATGTACAGCCTGACACACTGACTCCAAGAGTACTACAATGCTGATCACAGTAAGCCTACCTGCATGCTTCTTTACTGTGAAAATTGTGGCACCGACCTCCACAATGTACAGTGTGATGGATGCCTGGGATCTGTTGTGTGTGCCTAGATTCACTCCACCGGTGACAGTATGATCCCCGGCTACATCTGCTGCCCTTCATCATGCAGCATTGATCATGTTCGTTGCATGGTGTCAAACCTGCTCATATGTCCTGCCCTGATGGTCCATGCCATTCACAACACAGACAAGGTCTGCCCACAATGCCGATCTTTCCTGTTTTGCCTCCTCCTGGATAGTAGGATGTGATTAGGTTGCTTTAATCCTTCTAGTATAATTTCATTTTCTGCATGGGTGCATGGTATCTAGGATACATGATTCCTGAAAGACAACAAAAGGGAAACACATCACATGATCACATGTGTGGAAGTACACTATGTAGAGATACAGCAAGGACAAAATGAATGTCACTATCCACTGCTTGCTCGCACATGTCATACTCCACAGTGTGCAAACATACTAACTGTATAGATACAACTGAGATAGTAGCAATAGTCAGGTTTTCCTGTGTGTGCCATGACAGATACTGCCCTATGATCATATCCAACACTTGAGTCTACTGTGGTGTGTCCCCTGCGGGCAACTGCCCAGTAATACATTATAGAAACAGTGCCACACAATTAGCAGCGTGCTATTATAACCACTATAAAGGGACAGTCCAATAAGACCAGTGTGCCACAATGACAACAGACAATGCACCCTTGATGTATTCTTTGTCCTGTGTAGGTGTAAGACAGCAGGAGATCAATGACATGTCATTATCACAGGTCTACGACAGGCTTAATGCTATAATCCCTATTTCTGTATGTCTATTCACCCATCTGCATCCTGTTGTACACAAAATCAGTTACATACCTGATGGAGTGTAGTACTCTGTTGATACGTGGTGATAGTAAAGTTTTCACAAAGGTGTGCTCTGTGTAAGGAAAGTCTCATACAGTCTGGTTCCCCATAGCCAGCTGCTTGCCTTTTAAACATGCTTCACATCAACAGCTGATTGCCTCTAAACCAATCTGTGGGTCTGAAATGCTAATTGCAGCTAATACAGCTGATTTGCACTATCATCAGCCAATGACATGCAGCCACTGTACAATATATAAGGCCTTCATATAGATTAGGGCCCCTTTCTAATATGTTGTGCTGGACATTACTAGGGTGAGGAGACTAAATCATCACAGAGGGTAGGTCTGTAGCAGAAACCTTACCATAGAAATGTGTGTGCTACAAACTGCAGCGGCTGCTGCAGGTTATAGACATAGGCAAGGAGTGTGAACAGTTTGGAGGACAACCTGTAGGAGTAACTGTGGAAGCTGTGCCAGCCTTGTTGTAGAGGCAGAGCCAGAGTAAGGGTACCCTGCCACTCCAAATAAGGCATGTGTTTAAGGTAAGTATGTTAGGCAATGGTTTCACTAACAGAGTACTAGGCAACATATTTGGTGTGTCGTTGGGTAAGATGGGGTATAAATATAAGAATATGTCCACCATTTGGGCAACTGCCAGGCCATGTGTTACAGTCTGGTAGTAATTTGCAGCATGTATGAGGGTAGACCTTGTTACAAGCAGGGACTTCCCAATGTGTATGTTAGCTGTGCAGCTGTGATAATCTGCACAATGACTTTGGAATGATTTATGGTGCACTCTGATATTAGTGGCCCTCATTTGCAGTACTTGCATTGACATTCTGTGTGAATGCATATTAATGCATGATTTGACACTTTATGCGCATATAGTTTTGCTACAGGGATATGTGAAGTGTGTTCCTACCTACAGGCCTGTGACCTCCATCAGTGAAAAACAGACATGTAATTTGAAATTCAGTCATTAATTGCTGCCTTCACAATACTGTAAATTCACTTCTGCACACCACTAGATATGAACCCAGGACTGTGTGTGGCAAAATGTACTGTTTGCAAGGCAATTAACACACTGAGCTACTAAGTCACTGTTGTAGAAGGTTCATTTGCAAGATAAATGTGCACACTTACAGGCTGTGAGATACATTTTCTACAACCATCAGTATGTGTATGGCTTTATATAGATGTATGTGTGTACCATGGTCCCAGCTGAACATGTATTTTGCAATTAATGCTTTAGTAGGTGTCTCTCTACATGTTACTGCTGAAGGGCAAATTTACCTGCTATTGCAGGCCTCACTTACATGCATTATTATGTCTTTGGATTTCTAGTGGTGTACTATTGCACCAGGGTACAAGGTACACTCCCATTTTTAATCTTTTTAATTTAATTACTTTTTAATCAAGTTTGCACATTGCAACGTGGTGCACAGCTTTGCTGAAACATTCATAATGTCTATAATTGGCAATTACTATGTTTTCTTTACAGCACCTATTTTAATTAAGAGTTGTATGGCGTGGCAGAGTAATGCAGTGGTCTGCAGGTGTGATGCTCATGTGTTCAAAATATGGGACAGGTGTTTATTTTGTAAGTGTGTATTGCAAGTTTCTAAACACATATAGTCAATATAGCTAGATTTAGCTGAGTTTAGCAAAGCTGTGCGACACAGCATGGCATGCAGCAACACGCTAAAAAATTATAAAGAATCAGGGGGAAAAACATAGTGAAAGGCAGGTAGGGAAGTGCAGAAAGGGTATAGGAAAGAACCATAGCTATCCATTTCTTGCACAGCAACAACTGTGCACTATGACAGAATTACTACATGACTTTGAACTCTCAACCCCAGAGAGAGGGGGGTTAGGACAAGATAACTGCATTCAATGGACACATGTGCGAAATGGACAGCTATGTATGGAACAATATATTTTTTTTTTGGGAGATGTTGCCATTTTATTTTCCTTTCAGGTGAGAGTGGAATGTTGGGGAAGAGACATTGGTAGGTACGGGGGAGATAAGTTAGGTAGGTGAGGATGCATTTGCAGACAGACAAGACAAACAATGAAGCAGACAGGAGTGGTGTTTGACACATGAGGGGGAGTGAACACCTTGGACAGAGAAGGTGTTGTGCAATTCAAGTCTCATGTGCCTCCAGATGGCAGCAGCATGACTCACATACCCAACCATGGAACTGTTGGCACTGCTCCTTCAATGCAGTCAGGGTGGCAATACTGGAGGCAGGGCACCAAGGTGAGGCTGCCCCATCAGGTTGGCCAACATGCCCTCAGTCTGGTGCAGACAGTGGTCAAATCCATGGTAGACTATCCTATGCACCAAGATCAGCAGCTCATCCCAGGTGACAACACCCCCTTCACCACAGCTCCCGGGGGGGGGCCCATCCCGTGGGGTGGTACTACCCAACTCTGCAGGTAGTGCAGGGGCAGCAGATGGGGCACCACCGGTCTGGGTCCCAGATGTGTTGCAACCTGGTGCCATTGCCAGTTCAGGTAAGGTAGGCATATCAGCTAGAATCTGCCTACCTTGACATGCTGTGGTGAATGAGGTATAGCAATAAGTTAAGGTTAGTAATAACCAAACCATTGTTAGTATTAACAGAATGAAACATCATTTTAATTAAACCAAATACATGTTAATGTATAGTATGTGTAACACAACAGTAAAAAACATAACAGTCAGTATGGCAACAGCATGTCAGTAAGGCGTTAACCATAAGGGCAACAAAATAGTTAGTTTAACAAAGTATATTAGTAGTGAATCATAATAACGCATAACAATCTTACATCACATTTTGCAAAAATATAGTTAGTTTAACAACATATGTTAATTTTAAATCATAATAATAAATAAGAATAATAAATAAATGAAGATAAGGGATGGGGAGAGAGAGAGAAACAATCCATTACTGACAATGCAGACTACATCCCTGAAAATTCTGATAGTAAATACTCTACAGGTGTCTACTGTCAGTTCTGAGTACAGTGACTACAATTCTCCTGTAGGTGATGTGGCACATGCATACTTCTCAAGCTGTTAGCATGGCTCAGTATGGGCCAAGCAATAACAAATGCAGGTACACAACTACACATAACACTTTCATATAATGTGGACATTTATAATTACCAAGGTGCTCTGTAAGCAGATTTGATAATACATTGCATTTGAGGTAATCATTTTTCTGGTAATCCTGTGACAGGTGTATTACACAGTTTTAATTACATTATGTGAAATCATGACACTTGAGATGCATGCTTGTGTACAGTACATAAACTAGACATCAGTCATGTAGTTGGCAGGTATGGAAATATAATCCAATAGCTGTGACTGCAGGGGGCAGCTGCACAAAATTTAACTTTATTGGTATTGCTGAAAACTGTCTGTTAAATGTTAGCACAATCATATCTGCTCACAACATGGGCTGCCTCAACCATATACCATATACCATTTGTTCCTGGAGTGGGAGAAAAAGAGAGCATTATGTGACTGAATTTGCTTCGCACTCTACAACTATTACAGTGCTATACTTGACTGCAGTGACAGAAGAACTCACATGCATGGCATACAGCTGTACTGCATTTAGTGAAACAAATTTCTTTGGGAATCAACTATGCTGTTTAACACTTCATTGGTATTGCTGATAAGTGTCTGTGAAATGCAACCACAACTATATCTGTTCATAACATGGGCTACCTCACCCATATACCTTTTGTTTCTGGAGTGGGAGAAAAAGGCAGCATTATGTGACTGAATTCATTTTTCATTCCAGAACTATTACAGTGCTGAACTTGACTGCAGTATCAGTAGAATGCACATGCATGGAATACGGCCATACTGCATGTATTACAACAGATTTCTGTAGGAATAAGCAATGCTGCTTAACACTTTATTGGTATTACTGATAAATGTCTGTGAAGCCCATACAATATCTGCCCATAGAGTAGCCTACCTCACCCATATACCTTTATTACCTGGAGTAGGAGGAACAGAGAGCATTATGTGACTGATATTGGCCTGGAGACAGCATTGGACCATACTATGAGTTAAACAATACAGTTTTCAGGCCATTAGTTTTGCATTCTATAGCTATTACAGTGTTATAAGTTGACTGCAGCAACCTTACCATAGACAAATAATACATACAGACTTCTGCAATGGTTATGACAACACAGTTATGCTGCACACCATTTTACTTACTGTTACTGGTATTGTTTATTGTTTATTGCAATACAGTTGTTATTGTTCCTTTAGTGTACTACAGTTCTACTTGCCCATTTATTGCACTACAGTTTTATGGTGTATACTTTATTGCAATAAATGCTTTACTTTTTCCTGTTATTGCACTACAGTTAGCATAATACATCCATACATACCGCACTCACAGCGCAACCTGGCTAGGCGCCTGGCATGGGACTCTACACTGCGAGCCCTTTCAGCTGCAGCTGTTGGAAGAAATGCACATCCCTTTGCATAACATATTTGCAGACATTCAGCTTGCATATTGGTAAAACAGAGGAAAGCATACTTACATATTTCTGGGACATTCCAAGCTCTGGCTTCTTGGACCCAGGTGTCCAAGATTCCCCTGTTTCTCCTCTTCTGGTTGTTATAATGGTGTCCTCACTGCTCACCTATGTGGGGGATAACAGTAACACTGGTGAGTTCCTTGGTCAACTAGTCCCAGACCCCCGCCTTTTACTCCGAGCCCTGGAAACCACCCTGCAGCAGCCTGAGTTCATGATTTTTTTCCAGAAGCCAAACAAAGACCCTGGACTCCTGAACACCCCATCTCTGGCCTGAAAGCACACACCTTCTCCAGCACTGCCTGTCATATCACCAGTTGATCAGACTCCAAAGTCTGTTGCAGAATTCCCATCTATTATGTCTAATATAGGATGTTTTCCCACCCTTACACATCACTGAGCAACATTCAAAAAAGTACCACATTGCTTAGCAGCATGCAAACCAGCTAAACAGAGCTAAGCAGTGGGAAAATTCACACAACCAAGGTTTTAGCTAAGCTTAGCATTGCACAAACAAAAGTAGCCATTAGCAGCTGTGCCATATTTCACATATTTTTTTTAAATTAAACATATATAATAAATTAAATTATATACATTTTATCACTGCTACAGACTTGAACCCATGACCTACTAAACATTAGTTTGTATCTCTACCCATTTAGCTACTTGGATATTATGAAAGCTATTATACCTTCACATATACTACTGGGCTACCTATTAGCATTGCTAAGCACCATGCCACACCGTGCAAACATGTTTAAATAGACCCAGATATAAATAATTAATTACATCTGATTTCTATTTTTAGATGTCTAGCAACTGTCAGCTATGTATGCATGTATGAATGTCACCCGGCTCTGCAGCTCTCTGCTCTGTGCAAACAGCAATTTAAGGAAAAAACACAAAAATACAAAAATATTTAAAATAACAAAAAATATGTAATTATGATAATTAATGACATTTGGTTTCTGGTTTCTGGGAGGCCATGATGGTGCAGTGGTTAGCGTTGCTGCCTCACAGCAAGAGGTTCTCTGGTTCACTTCTCGGCTGGGGTGTCTTCTGTGTGGAGTCTGCATGTCCTCCCTGTGGTCTCGTGGGTTTTCTCTGGGTGTTCCGGTTTCCTCCCAAAGACATGCAGTAGGTGGATTGGACACTCTAAATTGGCCCTAGGTGTGAATGTGTGTGTGTGTGCCTTCTGTGGAAGACTGGGCACCGGGCTGGCAACTCGACACCATAAAATTCCACTGCCAATCATGAGCAGACAGATGATCCACTGTGGTGACCCCTAACCGGGAAAAGCCAAAAGAAGAAGAAGAATGACATCTGATTTCTATATTTTTATGTCTGGCAGGTGTTGGCTGTCTATATGTGACTATATGTGAGCACAGTTTGGCATTGCTGTGCTCCGTGCCATGCAAACATACAAAAAAAATATTAAAATAACATATTACAAACTTGACCCAATTTAAAGCATTTCAGAAGTAGCGGGGAGCAGTACAGGCCATCAACAATCATAGGTAGCCTCTAATTGTCTCCCTACATGGATTCAATAACCCTGTTCCTATGCTCTCCCTTGGCAGCACTCCATTGTATATATGCATGGCAAGCTCTACGTGGCCATATTCATGGATACATACCATGTATGCTCTACACGGTGACTGCATGGAGTTTATGAAATCTTGGTGGGTTAAAATGCCTTATACATAGAAACTTTCCACATTATGTACAGATTTTAACAAATCTGTATTCTATGTTATAGAGTGAGTCCTTCTGAAACAGGACAGGAGTAGATGCTGAGTTATTACTTGACAGAAGAGAAGTTTTTGGCAGCTTGAGCTCTGGGCCAACCTTCAGTGAACAGGCTTTCTAAGTGAAGGACTCCTTGGCATTCCCCATTCCCCACTACTCCTGCACACACATCTCCTAATGCCCCCTGGTCTCCCTGTTATTCTGATGTACCCACACCATCCATATTACTTTTTTCCTTCTTTTTCTCACAGTTTATCTGCTGTTCAGTTTTCCTGCAATCTTTCATTACAACACACCTTAACTAAGCAAAACAGCACTCTGAAGACTGTAGAGCAAAAAAGTGAATTAAGCTGAGCGCTGCTCATCCCCAGAAGCCATGGGTGTTCTATATGCTTTGAGGTGCATTCTAGAGATTTTTTAAACATGTTTTCATCCAGTGATGGCTAGAACACAAATCATGATTGAGGAAAGAAAGTCAGGGGGACTCTTTCCTACATCCTTTCAATACACCGTAGCAGACCAAAACCTACAATACAATATTCATCAGAATCATCATCATCACCCCCCCTTTCCTATATGTGGTCAGGGTATTGGGTCAACTGTTGCCATATCTCTCTGTTCAGTGTCACTTTCCAAGCTTCTTTGACACTCATGCCTGACACTCACAGGTGTTCTGCCACACAATCCATTCATCTCTTTGCTGGATGCCCCCATTTCCTCTTACCTTCTTCCTGTCTGTCCCAAATCTTCTGCACCAGAGTGTCATCTGCTTTTCTGCATATGTGCATGAACTACTGTAATCTGTTCTCTTTGACATTTTCTGCAAATGGAGCTACTTTGGCTTCTGATCTTATGTCCTCATTTCTTCATCTATTCCACAGTGTAGATCCTACCATCAATCTCATGCACTTCATAACTATCACCTCTAGCTTCTTCAACTGCTCTGCATTTACTGCACAGGTTTATGTATCATATAGTAGTACTGGTCACACACTAATATTTCAGCTTCTTTGGCATTCTTCTGCCATACACTACACCTGACACTCTGCACAACTTGGCTGCAACCCTCTGCTTCTAGCTTTGACCTCCTCATTCAGACTTCTCTTCTCCACTACTACCCCAATAGATACTTGAAGATGTTAACCTGTTCGACTGTTTTCTCTTCTATCAAAATTCTCAGCTTCTTCTGACTTCCCCTATTCACTGCCATTACAGCTGTCCTGCCTGTAGTTAGTTTCATCCCATGTGCCTTCTGTTTTGTATTCCATTCCCCTACCCTTTGCTGAAGTTCTTGCTCAGAGGCTGAATGTAATGCCATGATGTCCTTCGTGGTTCACTGTTGCAGTCATCACTGTAGGGTTCTTCCTGCCAGCAGCAACCCCCAATCGGCCAGAATCCCAAAGTCTGGATTCGGTGCCAGCTGAGGTCGCATTTATCCTGATGTCAATGCGCTGGAAGGTATAAAGATCTCAGCTGATGCCATTTCCCCAGTCTTTCTTGCCGTACGGTGCCCTTTGCAGTTTTCTGATGCCGGTCAGCCTGTTCCTGTTTGTTTTTGGATCTAATCCCAGGATTTTCATTTTTTACAGATAAGTACCCCGGTGGGGAGGTCTTTTTCTTGCTCCAGTCAGATGTCAGAAAAAGTTAATAATTGTATTTCTTGTGGAAAGCAAATACCTCATAGGGATTTTCACTCTTACTGTATTCCCTGCCTGGGTGCTGACCACGACTTTGCTAATTGTGTGTTTTGTGCTAGATTTAATCAGCGTACTATTAGGCGTAGATATAACTTTGCCTTTTACTATTTTGGAAAAAAGTTTAATTATAACATGTCTTCAGATTCTTTCCAGCTTCTGGGGTGTGTAAGAGGCACAGGGATGCAGACAGGCCGCCGAGGTCCACAGCAAAGGATGTTACTCAGTTATTGCCAGTTGCTGGTTCGTCGGCCGTCAGTGAGGCACCTTTGCAGCCCCTGTCAGCCACCTCTTTTGAACCAATTTCCTGTACCAACTCCGGTGTGGAGCTGATGGGGTCTTCAGAATTGCCAGGGACCGGACCTTCGGATACTGCTCCCTCAGTTGGGTCCAGAGCTGGTAGGCAGGTACCAGCTTCTGAGGGAGTTCTCAGACCTTCACAGCTTCCTGTAAATGTGGATTCAGGTTTACATGCTAAATCAAAGTCTAAGGCTCCAGCTAAAGTGAAGTGGCTAGCACAGGCACCTTTTGATCAGGGTCCTAGGCCTCAAAGGCAGATGCTTAGGATGGCTAAAGATCTCTTAACTATGATCAGGGGTTCTCATCCCCCTCCTGACAAAAGCCTAGATTACAGTCCGATTATGATTCTTCAGACCAAATTTCTGTTTTTTCTGCTTCTTCCCTTGAGCAGGATTATTCTTTTCCTCTTTATGAGGATTCTGATGCTGAAGATTCCTTTCCTTCCACCTCTCCTCCTGAGGATTATTCTTTTGGTGAAACTTTGCATGATATGAGGGTGCATTTTCACTGGGAAGGGCAGGAATTCTCTGAATCCAAGAAAAGGCTTAGGGATTTTCTTCTTTTCCCACAGCATAAGCCTCTGGCTATTCCCACTGTATTGGACATTGTTGATGATGTTTTTTTGGAAGCTTCTCTCTCTCCTGATTCTTTTCCCCCTACTCCAGCCAAACCGGATAGGTATTATAGGGTTCCAGATTCTCATAAATTTCATTTTAAAAATCTTTCGCCTGATCCGGAAACAATTTCTCAGGATCCTAAGGGTGTTAAAGCGGCCTCTGCTAAAAATCCTATTCCCTTTGACCGAGAGTCCAGGGCTTTGGAGAGATGGGGTAAAAAGGTTTATACTTCTGCGACATTGTCTATTAGGGCTTTGAACTGTCAATTTCATATGCTGAAGTATCAGCAATACCTTTTGTCTGTATTTTAGCAAAAGATGTCAGCTGTGTCTATTGGTGCGGATAATCAGGAGTTACAGGATTTATTGCATGCTATTGAACAAGTGGGTAAACATACCCTGCATTGTGGTTTTGATTCTTTGGAAGCTTCTTGTAGGGCTGCAACAACTGGTGCTGTTATTAAACGACATGCTTGGTTAAGGGATCAAAGCTTGCCGGATCAGATTAAAGCCAAACTTTTGGATGCCCTTTTGCAGCACGATGTTCTGTTTGGATCCAAAGCTGAAGAGGTATTGAAGAAAATGGAAGACAAAGCCAAATCTATGCAGACAGTTAAGGATTTTCTACAGGTGCAACCTCCTAGATTTAGCAGACACTGGCCAACTAAACCTTGGTCCTTTCCGGGCTCGGACAGGTCTCAGAGAGGCAGATTCAGGCATTTCAGAGGTAGGGGACAGTCACAGTCCCATTTTAGGAATAGGCAGTGGAGTGCCCCCTCTCCCAAGGGAGGTGATGATAAGTCTCAATCCTACCGAAAACAGTCTTTATGACTCTCCCTTTCTGGTTCCAGGGGCTCCACTCCTGGAAGCTCCTTTGGGGGGAAGGATTTCTCTTTTTTATCAAAATTGGAACCACATAACCCGGGACAAATGGGTTCTGGACATAGTCTCAAGAGGTTACAGATTTCATTTCCACACCTTGCCAAAACCAAACGGTTGGCCAGACCTGCCAAATCATCAGTGGGCAGAGGCATAACGGCAGGTTCTGTCCCTCCTGGCTATGAGGGCCATAGAATTGGTGCCAAATTTAGAAATAGGGCAAGGTTTTTATTCCAGACTTTTCCTGGTTCCCAGGAAGGAAAATTCGTGGAGACCAATCCTGGACCTCTCTGTACTAAACACATTCCTAGATATACCAAAATTCAAGATGCTCACTCTGCAGCAGCTGCTGCCAGTGTTGAGCAAGAATGCTTGGATGGTGACTTTGGACTTAAAAGAAGCTTACCTGCATATTCCTATAAGGCAAGAGTGCAGAAGGTATCTACGTTTCAAAGCGGGCTCAAAACATTACCTGTTCTCTGTGCTGCCCTTTGGCTTATCTACTGTGCCCAGGGTCTTTACGAAGTGCCTGGCACCAGTAATGGCATTTTGCAGACAGAAGGGGATTCAAATTTACTCATCTGGATGACTGTCTTCTTCAAGCGGACGACAAAGACACTCTACTTCGGCATCTAGCCTTTGTGCAGCGTCTTCTTCAGTGCCTCGGTTTCACAGTGAATCTAAAGAAATCAAACCTGGTACCCACACAACAGCTTACTTTCCTGGTTGCTCTTCTGAGTACTTCGACCCAGATGGCTTCCTTGACACCAGACAGAAAAGTGCAACTGGCTTCTTTTTTCCGACACCTGGCTTCAATGAAACAGCTGACTGCAAGAAAAATTCTGCAGGCTTTGGGTTACATGGCCTCCTGCATTCTACTAATACCATATACAAGGCTGCATATGAGGAAACTGCAGTGGTACCTCAAGCGTGACTAGTCTCAGCATTATCACAGTTTGGAAACAGTGGTTATGATTTTGCCTTGTCTCCAGTGAGAGTTTCTTTGGTGGGCCAAAGCCTGTCTACAGAACAAGGGGAAGCCTTTTTGTCCTCTGCCGACCAACCAAGTTCTGACAACGGATGCTTCAGATTATGCATGGGGAGCCCACATGCACAGGAGATGTCTTCAGGGTGTTTGGACGAAGGAGCAAATGCACCTGCACATAAATTTGAAGGAGATGCTAGCTGTACAGAATGCCCTGATTGCCTTCAGGGACCTTCTTTTGCCAGGACAATTGTTGATACGACAGACAACACTACAGTGATGTGGTACATCAACAAGCAGGGGGGCTCTCACTCTTACCCCCTGTGCAGATTAGCCATGAATCTCTGGTACACTGCTCTGACCTGCAGTGTCAACTTACAGGCGCAATTCCTGCCAGGGAAAGACAACACTCTGCCAGACGTGTTGAGCAGACACATTTCAGATCCACACAAATGGATATTGGATGTTCGGATATTCAGGATAATTATAAAGGCTTGGGGATGTCCGGACATAGATCTCTTTGCATCCCCTCAGAATCATCAACTTCCAACATTCTGCACAAGGACCTACCACAAACTAGCATGGAAAGTGGATGCCCTCTCATTCAGTTGGAAACACCTCTCAGTACATGCTTTTCCTCCCTTTCCTCTTCTACCTCGGGTACTTCTGAAGATAAAACAGGACAGACAGCACATGATTCTACTGGCTCCCAATTGGCCTCAGCAATTCTGGTATTCCACTCTGATGAACTTGGTTCAGGAGCCTCCCTGGATTCTGCCTCAAATCCCTCATCTACTGTCTCAACGGTATGGCCAGATACTGCACAGTCATGTCAAGTCTCTGCATCTAGCTGCCTGGCGGATCCAGGGTCTGTAAACACCTCTGCCCTTTCCAAACAGGTATTGGATGTAATCCTTGAAGCTAGACGGCCCAGCACTAGAAAATCTTATGCGGGAAAATGGAAAAGATTTTGCTCCTGGAGTCAAGTCCAGGGTGGTGATTCTTCTGTTCCGAACATTCCTCTGATTTTACAGTATCTGACAGAGTTATTACATACGGGTCTATCTTTTTCGTCTGTTAAGCTTCATGCTTCTGCTATTTCTGCACATTACGATACGGATCCTACGATTTTTTCTCATCCATTACTTAAACAATTTCTTAGAGGGGCTAAGAATATTTGGCCCCTCTATAAGGGCTCCTGTTCCCACTTGGGATCTCAACTATGTTTTGGAGAAATTAACTTTGTCTCCTTTTGAACCTGCAGCTTCCACGGATTTAAAATGTTTGTCTTGGAAAACTGCTTTTCTTTTAGCTATTACCTCTGCTAGAAGAATTTCGGAATTGCAAGCACTCATGGCTGTGGAACCCTTCCTTATTTTTCATCAGGACAGTGTATCTCTATGGACTAATCCCACATTTATGCCCAAGGTGGTTTCAGCAGTGGCCTTGAATCAGTCTATTCATTTGCCTACCTTTTATCCTAATGCTCAAAGTGAGGAAGAAAGTCTTTTGCACTCTCTAGACGTGCACAGACAGCTTCGTCTATACCTGGACAGGACCAAGATATTCCGGAAATCTGATCAGTTGTTTGTCGCTTATGCTCCTACTGTTCAGGGGAAAGCAATCACTAAGCAAACCATTTCCAAGTGGATTGCCCATTGCATCAAGTTCTGTTACTCTTATCATGGCAATCCGGTTCCTGTTAATGTTAGGACTCATTCTACCCAGGCTACTGCTACTTCAGCAGCTTTTCTTTGTGGGGTTCCTACCAAGGATATTTTGGAAGCTGCTACTTGGAGTTCTGTACATACTTTTTCTAAGCATTACAACCTCCCTCTCTATTCTAAATCCAGGGCAGGTTTCGCTTCTGTGGTTTTGCAAGGTTTTGTGACCGCTCCCTCTGTTTCTCCTCCAGCCTCCCTTTCTTAGCTTTGGGACTCAACCCTACAGTGATGACTGCAACAGTGAACCACGAAGGACATAGTACAGTTGTGTACTCTTACTATAAATGCAGATGTTCGAGTGTGTTCACTGTTGCAGTCCGGGTTACCCTCCCTCCTATCCCCTCTTTTGTTTTTTCTTTGAGTATTGTCTGTTATGTGGTATTTTGGCTGCTGAGGTTTTGGGCATGGTTTCTTTTTTAGCCTTTTCTTTCTGGGCACCTGATATCTGGGGCAAGAAAAACTGGGGAAATGGCATCAGCTGAGGTCTTTATACCTTCTGGCGCATTGATGTTAGGATAAATGCGACCTCAGCTGGTGCCCAATCCAGACTCTGGGATTCTGGCCGATCGGGGGCTGCTGCTGGCAGGAAGAACCCTACAGTGATGACTGCAACAGTGAACACACTCAAACATCTACATTTATGGTAAGAGTACACAACTGTACTTTGTCTGCACACAGCAACTGTGTTAATCTCCCCTCCCACCTGTTTGCTAATGTAGTCCATCAGCAGTATCAACAGCAGTGGGCTCAGAGCTGAACCCTGATGCACACCAACTCCCACTAGTAACTCCTCTGGGAGACCAAACACTGTTCGTACTTGAGTCATTGGGTCCTTGCACATAACTTGCATTAATTCTACCAATGTTTCTGGGACTTCAAATCACTGCAGGACTGCCCAGATCAGCTTTCTTGGAACACTATCACATCCAACATCTGTATCATGTCTGCAGTGACCCCATCTGAGCCTGCTGCTTTCCCTGACTTCATTTTCCTTAGTTCTATTCATACTTTTTATGGTGGAATCCTCATCTTCTCTTATCATAGACTGTGTTTGGGGCACTACAGCTTCTGTGGGGTTTTCTTCATTCAGAAGCTGCTGGAAGTGCTCCTTCCAAACACATTTCATATCCTGTGGACTGGGGAGCAGATTGCTGCCGGCATTCCTTATGTTTGTTGTCTGGCTATCTTCTTCACCCTTCTGTCTTTGCCTTGCAACCTGGTATAATTTCTTTGTGCTATCTACTGAGGCACTTTTCAAAATCTGTTAGAGGGTCTTTGATGCCTTATTCTTTGCTATTGCAAGTACTTCCTTAGCCTCTTTGTTAGCCAACCAGTGTACCTTCCTAGCTTGGTCCATCTTTTCTATCTCCCACCTTTTCCTGCACTCCTTCTTTCTTTTGATGACTTCTTGGACTTCTGTATTCTACCATCAGCTTTCCTTAAGTACTTTATTTCCATACCTGGCTTGGCTGTATTTCTGAATTCCTAGTTCATGTCTGGCAGATTGATTGGTTTTGCATCCAGCTTTCATTCAACAGTGCTATCCCAGGTAATCCAACCTGGGCAACTTGGACACTAGTCAGCCAGTAACTTATTGACCTAGGGCTGCTGGGCTTTATGTCAGGCACACAATGGCCAGTAGGGGTACATACATTAAAATAATTATGGACAAAATAACTGCATGAAGCCTAGGGGTCTTCGGGGTTGCTGGGCCTCCAGGAGTCATGAGCTTTCATCCAATGATTGCCTGAACAAAAATTGTGCTTAAGTAATGAAACTGAGCCTTAAGCTGATTGGTTCATACATACATACTAGGTGTTGATCTGCGATGATCTTAAAAAGCCTAACATTACATTTCTGTGGTAGTTTTTACCCCTTATATTTTATATGTGAATAACCCTGAGATGGGCCGAACAAGGATGGGCCAGATTCACGAAGCCTCCGTGTAAGAGTTATAACTCTTACACGGAGGCTGCAGTTAAATGGTGTGATGTCAGCATGTCATGCATATGCATGAGGTGCATGAGGCATGCTGAATCACACTAGTAACTCTTACACGGTCCGTGTAAGAGAGTAGGGGGCGTGTCTGTAGGCTAAGCCCTGCAAGCGGACACGCCCCCGGAAGACTAGAATGGCTGAAAGTAAACAGCCATGAGAGAGGCCATGGAAATGTGAATAAACACACTACACAACACATGCCCCGACTGACCATCAGTGTATAAAGTGAAGAGATGTTATAAAATTAAATTAAAACCTGTTTTTTTTTTTTAAACCCCATAAATGTTTGCTACTGTGTGCGCTCGTGTGCACGGGTGTGCTACTAGCACAATCACAGTTAGCAGTCAGTGGAAAAGGATATAAGAACTAAATATGGAGAGTAAGCCAAGAAGTAATAGCTTAGCGGTAGAGTTGCCGGCCTAAGAGTAGGCAGGCAGGGTTCGAGCCCCCACAACAACCTTTTTTTTTTGTAAATAAGCACTAAAAAGCCCCCTGACAGTATTGTACAAATGTAAATGTATTCCCTTTTGTCAAATGGAAAGAAATGGAGCATATATTTTGAAGTAACACAATAATAAAAATAGTCAGAAATGTACTGATAGCTAAGCTGCTGTGAGACAGACTGCCCGTAGCTGAGTACTGTTTAACAAGCTGCAAACTGCATGCCCATTGCTAAGCACTGGTTTAATAGGCTGAAACTGTTTGCAACTAGCTGTGCTTAGCTGAACATGTGTGTCACTAGCCAATTAAGATTTATCCCAGCACACCGCTTATGCCGCTCCCACAAGCTAACTGCCAGTGCGCATGCGTTAGCTCCGCGCAAACGAGCGCAGACCTGGTTTTAAGTGCTTAAAAGTGCTTTTGGCATGTTTGATTGACAGGTCCTCAACTCAGCTCTGTAAGGAAAATCAAAAATCAGTTGCCAGATTTGAACCCAGGATACCATGCACTAGAGTCAAGGTACTAAACCACTAAGCCATGACAGCAATACCTAGAAATGCAGAAATAGCATATATATGGGATAAAATCCAGAATGGAGCATGATAAAGCATTTTCAGTGAAGTAGATACAATTCCAAAACGGCCAATCAGAGAAATGTGCGGGAAAAGCGGCATATATAAGCCCCATAGGCGGGAATACACAGCAGAAACGATTGTAGAACAGACCTGCAGTCAGAATGAGTGGAGTAGGTGAGGGACGTTGCTTTCGAGCACAGCGTTGGGGCATTGAGGAGTCCAGATACATGGTCTGGCTCCTTGTCCATCATCACGAGGCCCAACTCATGCAGGGCCAGGTCTCATGGGGAGCGTACAGGGCAGAGGCATGGGACCATTTGGCTCGTGATCTGACCAGTGCTACTGGCATTCCACGCACTGGTGAGCAGGTCCGTCACCACCATGTGGACCTGAAGCAACGCAAGCAAGACCAGTTGACCGAATGGATCCAGGAGGCCTGGGATATGCCCAACGCCCCACTACTGAGTAAGTTACATTTTACTTATGTATGTAAGGATTTCAACTGGCTGATACTATGGAGATGTGTAGTCCAATATTACTTCTTTCATATTACAGCTGCAGGTGTCCGCCTATGAACCGCGAGATGCATGCCCGTAGGGCTGGTGCTGCGCCACCATGCAGGTTAGTAACCCCACCCAGTACTTGTAAATAAATATTATACTGTAGCATGTATCAGAACACTGCAGTGTATTGATTAAAAGTAATATAATGTGCAAGCAAGATTTGAAAGTCTGCAGGTATGGCTGCAACAAGTTCATCAGTATGCAAGTGTAACTGGAAATATAATTGATATAATTAAACAGTGCTGTAATACAGATGTCCCACCATTAATTAAAATAGTGTAACCTGCAGTAGTCTCAAGAGTACAGCTTCAGAATCTGAGGTAGTCACATGTGAGATATATCCCCTGTTGAAATGCTGAATCATGACAGAAGTGAGGCTGTTGGAAAGTGTTTGAATCACCACCAGTCTAACATGTGAACAAAGCCTAGAAGTAGCAACCTTAACTGTGAAGTTGCAGGATGTGTGAGAGTGACAGAAAGGGTCATGTATGAATAAATAAAGTAGTAATAACCCCTGAATATATTAGCCCCAGTGTGTTTCTACAGAACTAAATGCATGTGGGAAGTACAACTTAATATCCCAAACTGATTTCAGTGTGTCAGAATCTGGAATGTCTAGGCCAGATTCTGTATATGGTGATCACAGTAAACAATTTGCAGATAGAATGAATGATTATCCGACAGACTAAACAGCCATAGTTGTCCCCTGTCCTGTCATCAAAGTGTAGCAGGATGATGTATCTGATCAAATTCAAAATAAGTAGGATAGTGATGTATTTGTAACAGGTCTAGCATGATAGTCAAATAAAAATTATTTTGAAACATCAGCTTCAACTTAATTGTGTACCTATTACAAATGTAAATCAATGTGTAACATATGAATGTGTCATCACTTTCTATCTCCACCCAACCCTATAATTCCATATAACAATACCCACTAAATAATGGTATGTGAACATTTCATTAATCATGGACATTTGTCCGCTCCAAAAATATATGCATGTCTGTTCGTGCATGTGCCCTGTTCATACCTGCAAATTTGATGGCCTGTTGCCATTAATCAACCCTGCATGTTGTTTGACTGTGTATCTCTGTTCAAATAATGCATGTGATATTGATATGCCCCTTGTTCAATGGTGTTAATATCTGGGTGTTTGTTTGATGGGAATACCAATGCATGCTGTTACAACTAATCTGAATGGAATAAAATGCCACTAACCCAAACTAACATAACTACTCACAAACCTAGAATGCTTGGGAAGGCAGGTCCCAGCGGACCCACCTCTCCCACCTCAGCTGGCGACTGCACCTGGCACTAGTGCCCAGGCGGACCCTCCGTGGCCCTGTGCCACCTTCGGTGGAAGCACTGCAGGATGGGGCCAGTCCCCCTGCAAGTGTGGCCGGAGGGGTTCGCCCACTCACCCTCCAAGGTGTCCGGTCTGTGGTGCGCGGGAGATCCAAGACTCCGCTCTTGGGCCCCTACGCCAGCTTGAGGCTCGTGTGGCACAGCTAACGCCCCGGCCGCTGCCCCTACACAGCCCCCAGCACAGTCCCGTCCTGGGCTGTGAAGGAACAGTGGCAACTGCCTATGGGTGGGGATATCAGTTCCACTGTTGCCATCTGTGGGCTTATGCATCTTGGATATCCCTACCTCCGCCCCGCCAATTGTGTAACCCCCCCACATGTGTCATACACCGCCTCTGTATGCCTTGTCTGTCTTGTCTGTTAACCTACCCAACCTACCTCCCCAGCTATACCGACTTCCTTCACCTGACATACCACTCTCACCTGAAAAAAAAAAGGGCACTCTGTACCCACAAAAAAATTACGCCCCATACATAGCTGTCCATGTCGCACACATGTCTGCTTGACATTGAAACAGTTAATTACAATTGGCTCTACAACAAATATTAATGTTGTCCTGACACCTCTCTCAGGGGTGAAAGGTTTCCAATGTCTCACCAAAATACATGGAAATGCACAGCTGTTGCTGCCAAAGACATGGGCATCTATGGGCCTTACCTACATCCCTCCTGCAAATCCCACACTTGTTTCCCTACTGTCTTACCCTCTTTGTGACCCCTTTTCACCACTTTCCTGTCACCCCTTCTTCTTTTCTTTCAAAGAAATTAGCTGGTGTGCTTGTGTTAGCGGAGCTCACCGCCAGTGCGCATGTGAGCTCACAAAAGCGCAGACCTGGTTTAAAGTGCTTAAAAGTGCCTTTATGGCACTTTAATTGACAGGTCCTGTACTCAGTTTGAAAGTTTGCAAAGAAAAATAACCTCCCACTGTCAGTCTTGAACCCAGGACCTTAGTAACATTAGTCTGCATGACCTACCACTAAGCCATGCTTGCCTTACAAGAACACAGTGCTAAAATAAATATAACATGTAATAGTAAAAATCAGTATAAAAGCAATATAGGAGATGTACTATCTGAAGCATGTCAGGCAGAGTTTTAATGGCCAAATTACTGGATTCCCATACTAGGTCAGTGTTAACAGAAACAGCTCTGCTACTTGTTAGCTTGTACATAATAAAGTAAGGTAATGTACATATATGAAGGTACGTATATCTACACATACAGATATATAAATATATATAAATACATATGAAATATAGTTGTAGGTGTCAGTATCCATACACACTCACTACAGGAAACAGTGAACATAAATGCAGCAACCTGAATCTGCAACACAGCCTGACCCGGTGTGACCTACTTACCCTTCTAACTGCTTAAAGGTGGCCTCAGCACTTTGAGTGACAGGCCCTGTACTCAGTTTGAAAGCTTGCAAATAAAAATAAATTCTCACTGTCAGTCTCAACCCAGGACCTTGGTAACATTAGTCTATATGACCTACCACTAAGCCATGCCTGCCTTACAAGAACACAGTGCTAAACTAAATATAACATGTAATAGTAGGAATCAGTATAAAGGCAATATAGGAGGTGTACTATCCAAAGCATGTCAGGTAGAGTTTCAATGGCCAAATTACTGGATTCCCATACTAGTTCAGTGTTAACAGAAACAGCCCTGCTACTTGTTAGCTTGTACATAATAAAGTAAGGTAATGTACATATATGAAGGTATGTATATCTACACATACAGATATATAAATATATATTAATACATATGAAATATAGTTGTAGGTGTCAGTATCCATACACACTCACTACAGGAAACAGTGAAGATAAATGCAGCAACCAGAATCTGCAACACAGCCTGGTTCCTGTGAGACCTACTAACCCCTTTAACTGCTTAAAGGTGCCTCCAGCACTTTGATTGATAGGCCCTATACTCAAATCACAAGCAGAATATAAGCATACTAGTAGGCCCTACCACAAGACCATTGTAACACTAGTCTGTATGACCTACCACTAAGCCATGACTCTCATACAGGAATATAGTGCTAAATAAGTGGAACATGTAATAGTAGGAATGAAGATAAAGGCAATATAGTATGACTACTAACTAAAGCATGTCAGGCAGATTTTTATAGTCCCAATTACTGGATTTTCCCATACTAGTGTAGTGTTAACAGAAACAGCCCTGCTAATTGTTAGCTTGTACCCAATAATGTCAGCTAATGTACATATATGAAAGTATGTATATGTACACAGATATATATATATATATATATATATATTTATACAGCAATACATATGACATATAGTTGTAGGTGTCAGTATGCATACACACTCACTACAGGGAACAGGCAAGAGAAATGCAGCAACCTGAATCTACAACACAGCATGAAGCATGGGAGATGTACTAACCTTCACACTCACAGAACACTGTCAACAGCATACCAGCATGGTCCACGCCCTACAATCTGAAAGGGCAACGCCTATCTCACATACCCTTTTATAGCAGTGTCCTGAAATCACAGTGAGACATGCAATCAGTACACACCTGGCTGCATGTAATTAGGAAATGCTGTCTTACAATTGGTGCAGAGGCCATCACATGGACCTATGCAGATACCTACAAAAGCATTGAGTACCCACACTACACTCATGCAATACATTCATTGCACAAAACCTACAGAGAAAGAGTGAGAGAGACAGAGAGAGAAACAAACAAATATAACGACAGCCAGCAGCAAAAGCAGCAGCAAGCAGCAAGCAGCAAGCAGCAAGGAGCAAGCAGCAACAAGCACCACTGGCACAGCAACAGCTGCCACAAACACAGGTAATGCAAAGTAGAAGGTTAATCCTGTGTATACTGTGACACCTCCAAATGTATCATAGTTCACTATCTATAGGTATGTCCATGAGATAGGTTGTGTGTACATAGTCCTGAAATATAAACATATGTAATATTGCTGTACATGTTGCCCATACTTAACACTTCCATAGCTTAGAACACAAGGCCAGTTGTGCATATGATGCAGTAGTTCCCAGGGTCAGTAGAGGTTCCTCCTCATTGGTGTGGGACCACTGTGTATGTATGGCACTGTTCAGGTACATATCCTGTAGTATGGCCAGGATTAATATCAGTCTGTCATGTGGTGCTATGTCCTCCGGGGGGTGAATGTAGCACACATCCAGAGATACCATTTCGTAACAGTGATGCTATGTGTTCCGCAATGATGAAGGTGGCTCTCACCTGGACATGTGAGAGGATAGGAGGTGACAGTCATCTGGGATAACTAATACCACATGTGTAGGAGAATGGGGGACCTGCACCTAAACTGTCTGCAACAATGTAGCCAATATCTGTGCATTTGGTGAATGTGAAGCATCTTAACACTGCTGACCACAGATGCCTTGCTGTCATGTGAATCTGCCCTGTGCTGCAGTAGCCTCCTACTATTGTTATACAATATGCCTGTATCTGTACTCCACTGGACAGGATTAATAAGTGGTGTGCAGTTGTTCTGGGTTAGATATGTGTGTGCACAGTACATGCAGTATGTGGGATGTCTGTGGTAAGCATATGCAAAGGTGCTGGTGGTGTGTGTTGTGGCTTCCACTGGCCCAATGGGCTGCATGGATAGCATCACTGTCATAACTACTGAATAACTGTGTAATTAAATGCATACATAGCAAGGTAGTGTACTGTGCTTGTGGTGTTGTTCGGATTTGTAAATCCAGGCTGAGTAATGTGTGCACATCACAGGGTTGGGTTGGATGGCAACACACATCCAGTATGTAGGGATGAACTCCCAGAATGTGTCAGACGTGTCGCCTGTGCAGAAGTATCCGGCCATTACCTGTGCATCCCCCACAACACACACACATGCAACATATGGCAGAAGTACTATAGCAGTACACACATGTTCATAGGTTCATACTAGACTATTTGCCCTAGGGCATTGGTAAGCCTAGTAGAATGTGTTTGTCTTTCGCCACCCAATTACAAGTTATGCTGCTATGCCCTTGTCCGATGTTAGTATACTGTGCCTCCGCCTAACAGTGACATAGAAGTGATACCTGGGGTACAACTATGATCTACATCCAGTCATCCAGATTCCTATGGAAGAGAGTCAATGAGGGACTCTGCCTAACCTGTAGTGTGAGCTCATTACAGAGTGAAGGGAGCCTCTCGGTGAGGAATATGCCCCTCCAGCATGTCCATGTATGTCAGTGCTGAGGTCCAGCTCTCCTGAGCATGTGGCTGTATGGGACTCTGATTGCCTGAGGTGCAGCATGTTCATTACTGCTGGGTAGGACATGGCTGTATATGGCACGCACAGATTGCCTCTGAACAGGCAATAAGCCACTGAGTCCAGCTGGATTTACTCTACCTGGGCAGCATATGACATCTGTGTGAGCCATTGCATCCCCTTGATGAGGTACTGTTGTCCTGTACCAGTTGCTGTGGGTGTCTGGTTAGGTACATCCCAAAAGGTGCATTGTACGCAATTATAGGCTTGATGATGGATGAGTAAAGAGGCACAATGACCTCCACTGCCATACATGTGAATCCCTCATGATTAGCTGGGCTATATAACATGTCTCTCAATCCACATTGGCCATGTGGTTGACAAATGACAGACCGCTACTATGTTTCTTCCCCAGGTCCCCAACTACGCCTTCTGTACTCAATGGCCTAACACCTATGTTGTACTGTGCCACCAATGTGGAGGCGTGGGAATCTGCATTGAATACTGATACTCGCCCTCCTTTGTTCAAGTGTTGGGGCTGACAACAATGGTAACAGCTATAACCTGGTAGTACTGGTGTGCTCCTGTGAAACCTGAAACAGGTACATGTTAATGCACAGATATCGATGTCCAGAATGTCAAGTAGGGTTTTGAGTGCGTGCATCCTTAGGTCTAGACTTCTGGTGTTGAGTAGCATCACTCTTACTTCCTCATCCTTTGTGATACAAATGGATGTGGGTTTGCCTTATGAGCCTTGCCTAATACAGGCACTATGAGTGTAGCAAGAGGCTCCGCCAAATTCCAATAGGACAGGGGCGACAGGTGCAAGCTGTCCCTAGCAAAGCATACCACCCCAAGATGGCAGGCATTGGCACACCTGTGAATGACACCAGTATGTCAGTCAATTGTTGGAAGGGATCATCGTGCCTTGATATTGTGGCATGGTTCTAGGTGAGGGTAGGATGCTACTCAAGGTCAGGGTCAAACTGTCTTGGGCTACGTGCTCAGAGAGCTCTGTACTGTCTCATGTCATGTAGTCCAGGGAGGAATGTGTCAGGCCATTCACACCAGCATGGACATTGACTGAGTCATACCTGTACTTGCCTTGGGGTTACCTGAGTGTTTGTGTTATGTGGCAGGTCATAGTGGCCGACAGGCTGCACACCGTGACCCTCACCTTGTTAAGCCTGGTGAACGTGATGTTAGTGTGCCTGATGATAGAGGCACCTAGTGCAGGTGTATGAGGTGTGTTGTTTACTGTTAATGGCTGTGAGTGTTCAGCACATTGGCTTTGTGTGATATGTGTTGCACATGTTCGTTTCCGTGGTAGTGGTTGCATGGATGTCTGCTTAGGAGGTCTCTGCTGCATAGGCATAGCTGTGGTCTGAGCCTACAAGTATGTTCATGTGTGATCATGTGTTAGGTCCACTGTTGTGGTAGGTCTATGTGAGACTGGAAGTGTAGTGTGTGGTCTCCTTGGCCACCTGACTGGTTATGGCGGTATTGAGTAGACAGAGCCTAGCCTCCAGTTTGGTATATGGTTGCATCACTCACATGAGATTGAATTTGTTGTTAGGAGGAGGGGGTTGTCTGTGTACATGCATCTGTTCCAACATTGTCTCTGGAGTACCACACTCACCAGCTGGACTGGGGAGGGAACTGACAACTGACCTCTGGACATGCTAGAATACTATTCTGAATTCTGTAATAATTAATGATTGAAAACAAGGTCCAGTGGGGAGTGAGGGTGTACTGACATTACCTACAACTGCTGACTGATATAATAGCGTCAGTGAGCAAGTGCCAGGTAACCTAAGTGCAATGTGTCACAATTACGTAAATGCAACAATGAGAAGCAGTCACTTACTGTCATGTGTAACATGGAAATACGTACAGTAAGCAATGCAGATATCAGTAGTGAGTCACAGACATGTTGACAAGCTGTGTACTATGTGGAAGTAGCATACCAGTGAAATAACAAGCTAACAAATAACAAGCATATAAACAAAGGTAGATCCAGGAGGCCTGGATGTAGTGGTTGCTACAGCAAACAAGGTGTAGCAATGTCAGTAAGATACAGCTCAGATATGCAGGCACTATAAACCTGAAACCAGATGTCCCCAGCTATGAATGACAGAGTACAGCCTATTGTCACACACGAGTGCAGACCACAAACCTTGTTAATGTTAAATAACTGGCCTGAAGGCCAACTGCCCATACCAGAACTAATACACTTGTACACTGGGCCCTCAATCAGCAGTTCCCAACTTCAATGGATGAAAGATATGTGTCCTGCCACCACAGTGCTTGCCACCAACCTCCCTAATGTAAAACAACTGGTCTGGAGGCCAAGTGCTTAGTACAAATGACATAGAATGATAGCTACACTGTAATCAAGTTTTAACCAAGCAGTAATAAGTAGAAGTTAATACTCCCTGTATAGAATGTGTACCATGTATTGTTGAGATACTATGCTGATAACCTGTTTGTGTACCTTTCCAGCTTGACATGGCTCCAAAAAGGAACCCATCATATTCTGCTGCAGAGGATGACGTGATTCACCAGAGCAACCGCGGACGACAACAGGCCCACTCGCACACCTCAAGTGCCAGCACCAGCCCCAGCAATGCTGGGTCTGTGCTGTCATCAAGACGCCCCAGGAGACCACGTGCACGTGGCTCTGGACAGTCCCAACAGGGAACTGTGTCCAGTCAACACACCCCTGCTTCCGATGACAGTACCAAGTCTGGGTTAGTACCGGATATGACCCATAGCACCCCTGCCAGGCACAGGTACCGTGTCCGTGCCCACAGACACTGATCTGGATGACCTGACAGGTGCAGTCTGTGGCTGTCCACAAAACCATGTACATGGCAGCCATTATGTGGGACTGTGTGCGTGCTTACACACATGCAGAAACCTAACACCTAGGGCAAACACATACACACACACACTGCACCAACACCGGTCCACCCTGTACTGCTGCCCCTCACAAACACACATACACACACATGTCAATTGGTGTTACTAGTGGCTGTACCTAACCCACACCCTGTGCATATGATGACACTGTGCCACCTCCTGCATACTACAACATCAGTGCTGGTAAAGGTAAACACGTTGCTGATGCACAGGGTGACTACATAGATGTGTATAAGTAGTAACATGTTGGTAACTGTTCACTGTTCCAGTATAATTGTGTGTATATCCCAGCAGTCCTGCTGCAGTAACTGTATGACTGTCCTCAATTGTTATATGCACCCATACTACTTACCAAAGTGTACCAGCTGCACACCATCACATGCTAACATTGACTATGGCAATGCATCTTGTGCTGTTACGTAGATTCAGCTATATGTAACTGTTCTGTCACACATGCATTTATACACACCCTGCTACCCACACACATGCACACGCCACCTGCCATTCCCATTATTTATCACCCTACATGAGTAGCTGTTGATACATGACAGGTACACATTTGAGAAGTGCACTATGTTGTTTACTACTGGCCCCTTCTCTACCTGTACTCACAGGGTGCAGGCAACCTCATCGGTTGAAAGATGTAATGTGCATCAGGTACTGTAGTACCCTGATTGCCACATCAAACATGTTTCCCATATGGAAATGCACACACAGACACATCCCACATCCACACACTTGCCACATTCAGGCTTCAGAGCACTATCTGGGTATATTTGTACATGTGCGTGTTACAGTAGCATGTAACACTATACTGAGTACTGGCAGTTGTCTGTTGTCATGTTGTCTGTATAGAATAAAAGAATTGTTTGATTATCCTACTCCTCTTTGTGGACATTACTTGAAGAAGTGTTACCTTACATGTGTTATTGGTACCACCACCTTCTCTTTTATAGTTTTGTTTGTATAGGGTGCTATCAACATCACTGCTTGTGAAGGGTAATGACCACCCTGCAGTGCATAGCCCCATGTGGCAAAAGCCACATCCCACCCCATCATTGTGCACACACACTAACCCCACCAACAGTAAAACACATACTTTCCATTTGCAAGATTCAAACCCATACCTAACTGTGTTATGACAGTAGAAACAGACACATTAGCAGAGTGTGCTATTTGCAGTAGTTGGAGAAATCCCTACTAATGCTGTACTTGGAGGGTGCTGACATCATCTGTGTGTAGGAGGAGGGATGTGCACCCTGTAGTGTGTTCTCCCAGTTGTCAAAAGGCAGTTAACCCACCCAGCATAGTGCACACACATAAACCCCACTCATACTAACACACATATATTCCTTTTGCAGGATTCAAACCCCTACCTAACTACGTTATGACACTGGAGAAAGACGCATTAGCAGAGCGCACTATGCGAATTACTGGAGGACTTCACTACAGGTAATATAGTTATACAGTCCTGACATCATCAGTGTTTCAAAAGGGGAATCTGCATCCTGTACTGTACTGTCACAGTTGCTAATAGGGACATTTCCAACACAGACATCGATGTGTTTGAGGTTTGCATATGTGGGGGATCCAGTACTCCAGTGTGATGAGTATATAGTTTGATTGCAACAATGAGGGATATACTCCGAGTGGTGAGCTGTTTGTACTCATGGTTGTGATGATCAGGTCTAGTATATCTTCCCCTCTTGTGGGAAGGTTGGTTACCTGTTCCATAGCCAAAGAATGTATGATCTATGTGAACCCTAGAGCTTGGGTATTGTGGCTTGTGTAATGTTCACAGTCTATGTTTGGGTAGCTAACTTCACCCAGTATGATGGTGTTTGCAGAGTAATCTAAACTGTCCTGTGTCAGCATGAAGGCTGTGTGGGAGTCCTGAGTTTGAGAGGGTGCTGTAAGAGCTCCTTTGTGTCTCTTGCCATGTGGTCCAGTGAGGTACGTCTCAGGTTGTTTGCACCAGCATGGACAATGTCTGCCTCATAGCTGTACTTGCTGTGGAGTGACCTGTGTGCCTGTGTTATGTGGCACATGCTATCACCCAACAAGTAGCTAACTGTGACCCTCACCGTGCTCTGTCTGGAGGGTGGCACGTCTGTCAACAGCTCATGTCAAGCAAGTTCACACCCCTCATAAATGATGTGGAAACCTTCAAAGGCCCAAGGCCTGTTGACAATATGGACCAGACTGCAGATACCTCTATAAAGGCATTCTATGGACACATTCAGGAATGCATGGATCATGAAGCCATATATGAAAGCATGACCCAATTCTCCAAAGGCAGATGTCCTGGGTGCTGGACACCAGCCATAAACACACTATACAATAGAAGGATGACGCCACTACATGATACAACAACCTCCCAAAATGTGAAGGCACCACTGATGAGTATTGGAAGACAACTAAAGGCACCCATATGATTGTCTAAGGCCATCTTTGAGAGAGGGTTCCACAAGCCACTGAGGATAATCACAAGGCTGCCTGTAGTTATGTTAGTAACCTGGGTGGTACTACCCAGATATGCTCAGAGGTAATCCAAGATGTCACACAAAATACAAAACATGCAGACATTGCCATCATCCTAGTGGGCAGGTTCAATGCTGCCTTCTCCCCCCACCACACCAAAAGGGCACATATGTCTCGTGGCGCAGTGCTGCCCCCCCCTGACATCACAGATGCTCAGGTAAGAGATGCCCTTCCCAAAGCAATAAACACTGCATCAATGGGACCAGACAGTGTCCCAGGCTGTGTCCTACATGAACCATGAGAAGAGCTACACCCAGACATAACACCACTGTTCAATCCCAGCCTTAATACACGGTATGTGGCCAGACAGTGGCATACAGCAACAGTGGTCCCACAACATTCAGGTGGTGCCTTCACGGATCCTGGACACTACTCGACCCATATGTCTGACTAGCTTTGTCTGCAAAGCTATGGCAAGGATCATCATGAACCTCACATATCTAGATATTGTGGACCTACAGACATGTCACCATACACAGTTTGGCTTTGTCAATGGCAAATCCTGCCTCTCCAACCAGTTTGATTTCTTTGAAACAGTCACCAAGGCCACTGTCAAGGGAAGGAGGTGTACACAGCCTACCTGAACCTTGCATAAGCCTTGGATACAATACCCCAGTTGTGCATTCTAGGGAAGCTCACCAGTGTACATATTAACCCCTATGTCACTATGGGTATTGCACAGTGGCTCAAGGGCAGAACACACATGGTAGAATTGCTGGAGCCATGTCAGCCTCCAACCTGGTACAAGTGGTGTCCCACAAGGCACAGCCCTGGGAGCTGTCATCTTCATTATATATTTATCATAGGTACAGGCCAACATGGAAGTACTGTGGCACAGCAAGTCGCAGGTGACTGCAAACCAGACACCATAATCAACTCACCAGCTAACACACGCACCCTCCAAAAGGGACTCTTGGAAACACACGACTTGTGCCACAGCCATGGCCTCAACGTGAATGACAGAAAGCGATAGTCATCCCTTTGTCAAACACAGAGTGACCACAACGCACCACATATGTGTTAATCCATTAAGTGCAGACGAAGGAATTATGGACCTTGGGGTACACAGGTTGATAGCATTCTACCATTTGACAACAACATGGACAAAGTGGTTAGGTAAGCATGTTATATGGGCCACATCATCATGGGATCCACATGTAGATCAGGGGTGGACATTGTGCCCCTTTACTCATCCCTCATCATGCCCATAATTGACTATGATGAAACTCTCGGCATGCACCTTACCAGACACCTGCAGCAACTGGAGATACCACATATGTACCTCGACAAGGGGATCAAAGGGCTCAAACAGATGCCACATACTGACTGGTTAAAGTAACAGCAGCTCTACTCAGTGACATACTGCCTCTTCATAGGCAATCTGTGCCTGACATAGAAGGCCAGGTCATACCCTCAGTTAATGGCCATGCTGCATCTCAGAATATCCAGATCCCACCAGGATACACACTGGAAATACTTGAACCTCAGGAGTGATATACACAGGACATGCTGGAGGGGCACATTCACAGCTCAGAGGCTCCCTTCATTCCGGAATATTATCCCAATAGAGGTTAGGCAGACTGACTCAGTGACTATCTTCAAGAGTGATATTAATGACAGGATGTGACATTGTAGGGTTACCCTGGGTATCACTTATGTGTCACTGTGAGACAGAGGCACAGTATACTAACCTTGGAAAAGGGCATAGCAAGACAGATTCACAATGCATGTTGAAAGGCACACACATTCTGGCTAGGTGGATACATGCCCTGGGCAGACATCCCTTTATGAACCTATGGACCTATGTATCTTTATCACCGTTGTCCCTATGTGCTGTTAATCACCAATGTAATCTCAATACTATGGTAGCATGTGCAAAGGTCAGTTGTCAGTCACCTCTGTGGTACAGTTGTGGAATATGTGTGTCATGTAGTAATGTCACAGCTGCCACATGTACACAGTCAACCCTATCCCCTACCCATGGATGTACATCACATGTATGAGATGGAAGCACATGGCCAAACTGTGGACTAAGCACTCTGAACCCAGTACTGGCATAACCTGTCTGGTGGCATGAAATACTACAGTGACAGCAATACCAATCTGATGTGGACCTACACAGACAGCAATACAAGCATGGAAACACAACAGGTCAGTTGTGACACCTAAGGATAGCATCCTGCATGACTGGCAGACATCTCTGCAGCTGGCACACAGGCATACATTAGGCCTGCACACAGCACGCATAACACATAGCACACAAATCCTGTGTGTCAAACAAGCACAGTCTGTACAGCTATACAGCACTACTGCCGCAGTTGTGTTAGGTACTTTTATTGTCCAGTACAGTGAGGCAATGCTCACCAGGCTGGAAAAGGTGTAGGTCACAGTGATATGCTCATGGGGCACTATGGTTCACCACATAACACAAACATACAAGTCAGTCAGATGCATGGACACATATGACTCAGTCATTGTCCATGCCACCACAGCTGATGTGGGATGTCCCTCACTGGGATACATGATAGGGAACATGGAAGGGATCACTGAGCAAGTGACACAGGCTGGTAGACCCCTGACCTTGGTTGGCATCAGACCCTCACCAGGGATTCTGACAAATTACTGAATGCTAATGACTTCGTGTAGCTACAAAACCCTAGCTGAATGGTTCTTAGCATGCAGTCACTGCATTGCTATGGAATACTGTCTTACCACTCCCACAACAGGTGAAAACATGCAGCTCCTGTACATCAACAACATGTAGACTATATGCCCCAGACCAGGTGTGCATCCCTCACTACTAGGCTGATAGCATCTACATCTCACACTGTATGTACACATCCCACATGCTGCACCTGCATAGAAGACCACGGTCATAATGTTACTCTGTGCAAATACCATGTATTCACATGTAGCAGGCATCACACATGGTAACTATTGAAGGTCACAGGTACATATGTGTATTTGGTACACACATACATCATGTGTGCATTGCCATAACTGGTTTAATCAATGTCTTGCATTATTGTGAGTGACAACCCACACACATGGGCATTCTGTGTGTGGAAAACACACGTGGCATGTCTGTAATCAAAAGCCATACATAATTGTGATATCGTTTAGAAAGGGGTATGTGCATCCTGTGGTGTGTTTTCCTAGTTGCCAAAAGGGATGTTTCTTTCATACACACACACTTACCCCTCTTCACACACACTTGCCACCTGCTGGATTCAAACCCCTATCTATTAGGTTATGATACTAGAGAGGGACGCATTAGCACAGCGTGCTATTTGCATTACTGGGAGGTTTCTTTTCCCCTGATATACTTAGAGGGTGCTGACATCATCAGAGTTTAGAAAGTGGAATGATCATCCTGTGGTGTATTTTCCCAGTTGCCAAAAGGGATGTTTTTTTCATACACAAACACTTGCCACCTGCTGGATTCAAACCCCTACCTAACTAGGTTATGACACTAGAGACAGACGCATTAGCGGAGCACGCTATTTGGATTACTGGGAGGTTTCCTTTCCCCTGATATACTTATAGGGTGCTGACATCATCAGAGTTTAGAAAGTGGAATGATCATCCTGTGGTGTATTTTCCCAGTTGCCAAAAGGGATGTTTCTTTCATACACACACACTTACCCCCCTTCACACACACTTGCCACCTGCTGGATTCAAACCCCTACCTAACTATGTTATGACACTACAGACAGACACATTAGCAGAGTGCGCTATTCAGATTACTGAGAAATTCCTTTTCTCCGATATACTTATAGGGTGCTTACATGATCAGTGTCTAGAAAGGGGAATGAGCATCCTCTTGTGTGTTTTCACAGTTGCTAGGAGTAACATTAAGTGTGTGAGCATGCCCAGTTCAGCCTTCCCATGGCATGTTGTGTGAAAGATGTCTCATTTATCTAAGTGTGTGAGCATGCCCAGTGTGGGCTTTACATATGTTGAACTCTGCAGCCCATCACATTTGTGGATGAGTGTGACCTTCAACAAATACCTCCAGTTTATGGTTGTGTGTTCTGTGCCATGTTGTGTAGTTACTGTCCGAATGCTTTTTGTGTGAACAAAACAGGGAGTATACTGTGCCTGCAGGTTTTGCATGGGATACTTTGCACACAATTGTCAACATCCGCTCATACTGACCTAACACTCTAGCACTGTATAGTGTAGTGTTTCAGTACTTTCACTGTCGTGGTCAGTATCCTGGGCTTTAGTCCTAACACCGCCTAACATTTCCATAGTGTGCACAACAGCCTGGTTAGGGTCCAGTTGTGCACATCTGCACAAAGGCAGTGCCTCTACAGACCCTGGTAATTACTGCCCCATAAGCTTAACAAGTGTAGTCTGCAAATCTATGGAGAGGATCATAATTGAGCTCATAAACAAAGATATAGGGACATGCAGACATTGTACCCATCCCATTTTGGCTTGGTCAGGGCAGATCATGCCTTTTGTACTGGGTTGACATCTTTAAATTGGTCACTTAGGCCATTGTTGGGGAAAGGCAGTCCATACAGCCTACCTTGGCCTTGCAAACACTTTCAACACAATACCCCATTCAGGTATTGTGGAAAACCCTAACAACTGAAATGTAAACCCATATGTCACAAGATGGGTTGCAAACTGGCTTAAGGACGGGACCCACAGGGTTAGAGTTGCTGGCACTAAGTTAGACTCCAGGCTGGTCACAGGTGGTGTCACACAGGGCTCAGTCCTTGGCCCCCATTGTTTGTCATGTACTTCCCAGAAGTACAGGCCAACATGGGAGGACTTTGGCTGACAATGTTTGCAGATGACTGCACACTGGGCACCATGGTGGACAGTGCATCACACACGGATATCCTTCAGAAGGGACTCACAGTAACTGATAGCTGGTGCCAGGGCCATGGCCTGAAGTCAAAGTGCACAACATGTGTAGACATACCCTTCAGGAAAAGCAAGGTGACCCCAAGCTACCATATAGGTGGCAATCCTCTAAGCACAGAGGAGGTTATCATGGACCTGGGGACCCAGGTTGACAGTCGCCGTTCTTCTGAGACTCACATTGCTAAAGTGGCTAGAAAGACCTTCTACATTGCCCACCTGCTCAGGATGGGATTCACATCCAGATCTAGTGGGTCATTGTTCCCCTGTACTCTTCACTTATCAGACCGGTGATCGAGTCAAATGCCCTATTCTGGCTGTATGTCACCCAACATCTGCAGCAATTGCAGACACCCTGAATGTCCCCCACCTAAAGGATCAAGGAACCCCAACAGCTGTCATATGCTGCCAGATTGAAGACACTCACACTCTATTCACTCACATACTGTCTGCTTAGAGGTGACACATGCCTGACATGCGAGGCCATGTCCAAACAGGGATTAATGGACATGCTCCACCTCAGAATCGGCAGATCCACCTGAACCACTAGTGCAGGTGACTTACACATTAGCAGGGTTGTATGTTGGACATGTTGGAGGGATGAAGTTATCACCCAGAGACTCCCTAAGCTGTGTAATACAATCCCGGTCCATGTGAGGCAGAGCACCTTGCTGGCTGTGTTCAAGAGGTATCTTGACCTGTGGATGGAAGGTCATACGTTTAACCCGGGATCATCACGGTGTCACTGCTGGAGAGAGGCATGACACAATAATGGGCACAGTACTGTTTCCATATAAGGGGTGGTGTATGCCAATGAACTCTGTGCTAGGCTTATACCTGCCTTAGGGAAGATAGCCTAGTATAAACCTATGTACCTATGAACCTATCTGACCATGTTGCATTATGTTCAGATGTGAACTACTTACAACAGCCTCATCCAACATCGGTAGTGTATTCCACAACATGGGTGTACATTGGCGAACACTACCGATGTGCCCTAGGCCATTTCTAATGCTAGTCGGAGAGTGTGTTTGTCCATCAACACATTGTAAGTGATGTTTGCCATGACATATGTCTTGTTTAGTATACTGTGCCTCTGTCTACCTGTGACATAACATTGATACCCAGGGTAAACCTCCCATCTCCCATGCACTCATTAGGATTCCTGTTGAGGGGACTCAACGAGTGTCTCTACGGACAACCTGTACTGGTAGTTTACTCATGTGGGGGTGGCTTCTGTGTTTCGATAATGCAGTACAGCCTGTCCTATATATGTCAGTGCTGGGGTTCAGGTCCCTCATGTGCATAGCTCCCTGCCATTCAGATTGTACAAGGTGCAGCATGTGCATTGATTCCAGCTTGGACATGGCTTTCTACATCAGGCACAGCTTGCATCTGGGTGGACAGCATGGCAGTGTGTGGAGCTGCACTCTGTGTAATCAGACTACACATTACATGTGTTCCAGCTCTGTCATACTCCTGGTGAGGTACTGTTGTGGACTTTACAGGTGCTGGATGTGTCTGCATGAGGTACACTTACAGGGGTTGTTGTGGTCATTTCTAATGCTGATGAAAGATAACTGCAGAACCACAATGACCTCCCCTTAGCTAGATGTCAGACAGCATGGACCATGCAATCACAAATAAAAACAGGACCGTCTCCGCACAGGGAAAGTGTCCTGTCTGTTGGACCCCAGCCATAAACAGACTGTATGACAGATGACGGTTACTAATGCAAGACAGAGCTACATCTCCAAAAGGGAAGACAGCTGTGATCAGCACTAGTAGAAAGCTACATTATCTCATAAAGACATGCAAGGTCAACTTGGGGACATAAATCACCAAAGACAATGAAGGTAACCACACTGATTTCTTCAGTTATGTCAGACACCTGGTTGTGAACCCTCGGATATGCTCAGAGTTGGTACACAACAACATATATTCCAGTGACCTGACAGATATTGGCAACATTCCGGTGACAGCTTCAGTGCGATTTACCCTCCCTCACCCCCAAAGAAGATAGTTATCACTGCTGTATGTAACCTCACTGTCATCTTGGATGTCCATGTGAGAGCCACACTCAGCAAAGACAAGTACACAGCATCCATGGGACCTGCTGGTATCTCCAGTTGCATGCTATGTGAACTCCAGAAGGGGCTGGACCTGTTGATACAACTGCTATTTAACCTTAGTCTTGCTACAGGATATGTACCTGAACAGTGGCGACGGCAACAGTGGTCCCACTCCACAGAGGAGATGCCTCCACAGACCATGGCAACTACCACCACACAAGCTTAACCAGCCTTGTCTGCAAAGATATGGGGAGAGTCATTATGGAGCTCTTACACAGACACATTACTGACCTACGGACCCTTGTTCCCACCTAGTTCAGCTTTGTACAGGGCAGATCCTGCCTTTTGCACCTAGTTGACTACTATGCAACTGTCAGTAGGGCCATCGATGAGGGCTACGCAGTCCACACAGCCTACCTGCACTTGGCTAAGGCCTGTGACACAATACCACACTCAGGCATCATAGCCAAGCTCAACAGCTGACATATAACGGCATATGTCGCAGGATAGGTTGCAAATGGCTAAGAAACAGAACCCATAAAGTCAACATTGCAGGTGCCTTGTCAGATTCGAAGCCAGTCACAGATGGTGTCCCACAAGGATGTGTCCTGGGACCCCTCTTAATTGGTATTTACTTTTCAGATGTGAAAGCAAACATAGGGGATTGTGGCTGACAAAGTTTGCAGATGACTGCAACCTAGGCACCATAGTGAATACATCAGCCGGCACACAAATACTACAGAATGCCATCACAAAGGCGGATAGCTGGTGCCAGACACATGGCCTGAAACTGAATGCAACTGATGTGTATTCATCCCCTTTGGGAGGAACAAAGTACCCACAGATCAATACATAGACAGCAACCCACTGAGCACAGACAACAAATCAGACACCTGGGGACACATGTACACAGTGACATCTCTTTTGACACCCCTGTTGCCAAAGTGGTTAGGAAGACTTTCTATCTTGCCCACCTTATCATGGAGGGTTTTCCATCAAGATCATAGGAGGTCATTGTTCCACTATCCTTCTCCCTTATCAGGCCCATGATTGAATACAAAGCCCCATATGGTATGTACCTCACCCAGCAATTGCAACAGCTGGAGACACCCCAAAGGTACCTACCATGAAGATCAGAGTTCTTCAACACATGTCAGATACTTCCAGAATAGAGGAAATCCAGCTTTGTTCAGTGCCATACCAAGATAATGCACAGGTGTCCTATGCCTGACATACAAGACCATGTCCAATCAGGATTTGGTGGACATGCTCCACTGCAAGCAATCCAAATCCACCAGAGCCATGAGAGCTGAGGATTTGAACCTCAGCACATACATGTATAGGACATGCTGGAGGGACAGAGTCATAACTCAGAGGCATCTCACACTCTAGCAGAGTATCCCAGTCCATGTTTGACAGAGTCCCTCACTGACTCTCTTCAGGAGACATCTGGACAACTGCATTTGAGACAGAGGCACAGACTAGACAGAGGCACAGTCATGTTATTCAATTACGTAAGGGGTCATACTGTGTCACTACTAAGTCAGAGGCACAATCATCAGAATATATTCTGTACACTTATTACCAGTATAAGGGGTGGCAATAGCCACATCACTATGGCTAGGCTTATACATGCACTAGGGCAGATAGGCTAGTAGTAGACTATGACACTATGAAACACAGGTGTATGTGTAGCTATTGTCAATCAAACAGTATGATGTGGTTTGGGGGGCTTGATATCTCCCTGTATTCCAACATTGTTTTGTCTATTCCTTCTAGCATGTCTAGAGATCAGTTGCTAGTGTCCTCTCCTGCTCAGCTGGTGAACCTGGGAATATTGAGGCAATGTTACACTTGCCTCATGTACACTGACAACCCTCTCCTTCTGCCATAAAACACACATACATGTGAGAGATGCAACTATATAGCCAAAGTGGAGGCTGAGCTCTCTCAACATAGGACTAGCAAGACCAGAGAGAAGGTGAAGGTAACCACACACACATCACAAATCCAGTCTCACATGGCACTATCACAACTTAAGATCATACACATAGACACACAGAGACACTCTCGGAGGCTCTGATCAGGATTCTACCGGAATGGCAGTGGCCACCACAGCAGACACTCACACAACTGCCTCCACAGGGCACAGCACATGCAACACATTGACCACAGAGTCGGTGTGCCAGACAGTCACAGCCCTTAAGGCCAAAAACAATGCCAGACACACTTGTCTATGGTTACTCCATAGTCAGACACACTGACGCCCCGCCACCAGATCGGGTAACGGAGGAGGTCACAGTAAGCTGCCTATCGGGCACTGAATCCACCACATAATGCAAGCACTCAGGTCACTAACTGCAAGTACAGGTCTGACCCACTCATTATCCATGCTGGTGTGAACGACCTGAGATGTCACTCCCTGTACTACATGGAAAGAGACATAGAGGATCCCTCTGATTATGTAGGCCAGGCAGGTATGACCCTGACCTTCAGCAGTATCCTACCTTCACCAAGTATGATGCCACATAAACAGAGACAAGATGATCAGCTGTATTATTTTGCTTAGACTATGGTGTCATTCAAAGGGGTCCAATGTCTGTCTGCCTGGGACGACATGCTGGACAGGCCACGGTGATTTGCAAGGGACGGCTTGCACCTGTCACCCCTGGGCTTCCGGATTTCGATGATGCTCTTGCCACCCCCATTGTGCCTTTTTATGCAAGATTCAGATACTACACCTACCACCCTAGAACACAGTAAAGGAAGGACACTAAGGGTACTGCTGCTCAATGCCAGAGGTCTCAACCTCAAGCTGCACACACTCTATGCCCTTCTCAGTATGTAGCACATTGATGTCTGTGCTGTGCCTGAAACCTGGTTCACAGCTTCTGACAGCACCCGGCACTATCGGGTGTTACCTCATATCATGCATTCCGCACCAGCATACCGACAACACCAAGAAGGATGGTGGGTGTCCATATTCATCAAGGACACCCTCACCTCATTGTTGGTGGCAACACACGATGCATCGGAGACCATCCAGGTGCCAGTGACCGTAGGCAAGACTGCTCTGCAGTTTGTAGCATGTTACATGCCACCCTCTCAAACTCAGGTACCTCACACAGCTATCCTGCAAACACTGAAGGGGATAAATGTATCTCCAAACACCATCCTACTGGGTGATTCCAACTATCCACATATAGACTGGGATCACTAATCATGCCACAACACTCTAACACAAAGGTTCCATGAGTTCATACACTGAAATGCCATGGAACAACTGGTCCCAATCCCCTCAAGTGGAGGCAACATACTAGAACTCATCATCACGAACATGGGGTCACACTGTTCAACACCAGCAGTATACCCATCATTGGTGAGATCAGATCATGGACTACTCTCAGTGGGAGTCCACATCCCACCCACACCCCAGATGGAAAACAAACAGTGAAGACCTTCTCAAATGCCGACTTCACATTTCTAAGGACTGGTGTGGTCTCTTTCAAGGCCCCCAAGCCAGCGGACACCATTACCCAAGCCACTGTATCACTTACAAATGCCTTCTACCAGCACCTCCAGGACTGCATGGATCAGGCAATCCCAAACAAAACAAAGACTCTTTGTACCACAGGCAAGCATCCAGTCTGGTGGACCCTAGCCATAAACAAGCTCTACAACACAAGGAAGGAGCTACTACAAGATAGAGCATAATCCGTAGGAGGGAAGACACCCTGCTCATTGTGAGTAAAACACTGGGTTCCCATACAATCATCCGAGGCAAGTTTTGAGAGTAAACCCACTCAGGACTCAAGGGACAATCATGAGGCCTTTTTGCCTATGTTTGAAACCTGGGAGGAACTCCCAGATATGCTCAGAATTAGTTCGGAATGATGTAGATATCACTGCACCTACAGACATTGCCAACATACTGGCTGACAGGTTCATTGCAGATTCCTCCCCCCCTCCCCCCAACTGGAGGGGTATCTACACCAGAGGATTGTAGCCCCCGAAACATCTCCAATGCTGGGGTGGGAACTGCTCTATCCAAGGCAGAAAACACTTTATCCATGGGACCAGATGGTGTCCCCAGTTGTGTGCTCCATGAACTCAATGAGTAATTACACCCGCAGTTAGGGCAGCTGTTTATTCTTAGCCTCGCCTCAGGATATGTGCCCAAGGAGTGGCATACGGCAATGGTGGACCCACTTCACAAAGGAGGTGCCTCCACCAACCCCGGAAACTACCATCCCATCAGCTTGACAAGCCTGTTCTGCTAAGCTATGGAGAGGATCATAATGGGAATTATAAATGAAGACATAGGGGACTTGCAGACATTGGATACAATCCAGTTTGGCTTTGTCAAGGGCAGATCATGCCTTTTAAACTTGGTTGACTTTTTCAAAACATTCACCCAGGCCATTGACGTGGGCAGGGCAGTCCATACAGCCTACCTTGACCTGGCAAAGGCTTTCGACACAATACCCCACTCAGGTATCATTGAAAACATCACCAGCTTAATTGTGAACCCATACATCACAGCATGGGTTGCAAACTAGCTAAGTGACGGAACACACAGGGTCAAAGTTGCTGGTGCCATGTCACACTCCAGAGCTGTCACAGGTGGTGTCCCACAGGGCTCAGTCCTGGGCCCACATTTGTTCAGCATCTACTTTTCAGAAGTACGAGCAAACACAGGAGGATTATGGCTGACAAAGTTTGACGATGACTGCAGACTGGGAAGCATAGTTGGAAACCCATCTGACACAGACATCCTTCAGAAGGGTCTCATAGACATGGATAACTGGTGCCACAGCCATGACCGTACATTAAACACTAAACAATGCATAGCTATACCCTTCAGGAAGAACAAGGTTACCACTACTTCCCATCTAGGTGGCAATCCTCTAAGCACAGAGGAGGTTATCAGGGACCTGGGCACCCAGGTTGACAGTAACCTTTTGTTTGACACTCACATTGCCAGGGTAGTTTGGAAGGCCTCCTACATTGGCCACCTCATCATGCAGGGATTCACATCTAGATCAAGGGAGGTCATTGTTCCCCTGTACTCATCACTCATCAGACCAATGATTGCATACAATGCCCCATTCAGAATGTATCTGACCCAACACCAAGTGCAATTGGATGGGCCCACAAATTCCTCAACAGGAGGTGAAAGGGTCTCAAACATATTTCTTATGCTGCCCGACTGAAGGGATTCCAGCTGTATTCAGTCACTTACCGACTGCTCAGAGGTGACCTGTGCCTGACATACAAGGCTATGTCCAACCCAGAATTATTGAACATGCTTCACCTCAAGACCTCTACATCCATCAGAACTACAAGGGCAGGAGACCTAAACCTCAACACAGATATTAATAGGATGTGCTGGAGGGACAGATTCATCACCCAGAGAGTCCCTATGCTGTGGAACAACATCCTGGTACATGTGAGGCTGAGCACCTCACTGGCTTCGTTCAAGTGAGATCTTGACCAATGGATGGGAGATTGCAGGTATACCCCAGGATAACCTCAGTATCACTGCTTGACAGAGGCACAGCAAAATAATGGGCATATTATCCATCAACTTGAAGGGGTGGCAGAAGCCACAAAACTCTGGGCTAGGCTTATTAATGCCCTAGGGCAGATAGCCTAGTATGAACCTATGAACCTATGCACATAGGCCTGGGGCAGTTCCTGCTATTAGGACAGTGGTCTGCAGCAAGCTATATAGTAGTAGTGAGTTTTAGCCATTGGTTTTGACCATGGCTATTCCATGTTGCTTCTTGTTGTGGTACAAACATGGGTGTGTGGTTATCCATGCTATTTATTGCTAGTCACCCTCATTTTGTATCTTGTTCCATGTTTTTGCACATGTACATCACTGTATGACGTGTGACCTGGTAGTGTCAGGGTGCTGATGTGGGCTTTGACCCTGTTTTCTATTACAGCACTGATATCTACATTCTCTATACTGTGTGTGTTTACACTGCACACATCTTGATGTTTATACTTCTGGCATTGGGTAGCATTACATCTAGGTTCCTATCCCTTGTGGTACCCATGAGGTGGGTTTGTGTTTTTGTGGTTTATGATTCTTGAGGGTGGATGTTAGTTGGGGTCCTCAGGTGTGCATGTGGTACATGATATTACATTACTTAACACATGGCATTCATGCCTCAGGTGGTGCTGCAGGGCCACCTCTGTCAGATACACATACTACACTCCCTGTACATGTTTGGCAGCAGGTTGTGTCATGTTAGGCATCCCTGTTACTGTATGAGTGAGTCAGAGCGGTATCAGTCCCAGTGTTCCTACTGACCAAGCGTATGTGCTATGCGTTGCCTCTTTGCCAAGGCCAGGGCATACTGGGCACGCCTCCTTCTGCCTACTCGGACAAGGTCAGGTTGTTCCTCCTCCGAGTCACCCCCTGCCTGTGGTGGCCTTGGCAATGGTGGGGGGATGTTTGGCCCAGCCCTGTGCTGGTCCTGCTGCAGCTGTTTCCGCAGGATCATATTATGTAGCATAGCACATATCATGATCATTTGGATACATGTAGTTGGTGTGTACTGCAAGGCTCCACCAGATGTGTCCAGACACCGGAACCATGACTTGAGCAGCCCAAACACACGCTCTATGATATTACGTGTTTGTGCGTGTGCCTCATTATGGCGTTCCTGTTCAGGTGTGTGTGCATTTCTGATGGGTGTCATCAGCCATGGCTCAAGTGCATAACCTGCATCCCCCACTAGGTGTCCGTGTGGGAAGTCCCCATTGGCAAATGATTGGTACAGCTGCATCAGATGCCAGATATGGGAATCGTGGTAGCTCCCAGGGCAGCCAGCACACACATTCATTATTATGCCCTGGGCATCACACACGACCTGGCAGTTGATGGAGGAGTATCCCTTGCGGTTAATGTAGGCTCTACCCCGCTCTCCTGCTGGTGCTTTGATGCGTATGTGCGTGCAGTCTATAGCACCTAGTACCTCAGGGTATTCTGCTATTTGCTGGAAGAGACGATATTGCTGGCCAATACCTCACGGGCATTGGGGAAATATACATGATCACCGACATGTGCTGACATGGCATCCAGGAACTGGTGTAGTACCCTGGAGGCTGATGCCTGTGATATCCCCATCATATCACCAGTTGGTCTCTGGAAGGTACCTGTTGCTAGTATTCTTAGGCCAACACATACCTTGGTTTCCACTGGGATGGGTTCCCCTCTGTTGGTTCTGTGTGTGAGGCATGGCCTGCACAGCTCAACAATCTGCTGCAGGAGCTCTCTGTCCACTCTATAGTGCTCTACTATCCCCAGCTCATGTAACCCATGGTAGGTGACCCTGGGCCTGTATACTCTTCTCCTTCTCCTCACTCTGGGTTGTCTGTCAGCATCTGCATTGTCACCACCCTCAGCAATTCACCTATGCCTGATTATAATAGCTATGGCAGCCCCTAGCATTTCTGCTCTGAGTTCAGCTTTTTTAAGTTTTCAATTCTGATAGCTTAGTTTCTGGCAGTATCTGTTGTGAGAAACAGCCTGCACTGCTCTTTGCAGTGTTTTAAGTGCTGGGTTGGGCTTCTAGTCTGCCTGTGTAATTGCCTGCTTCTAATTGTTTCCACCAATTAACTCCAGTAGTATCTTCTGGCAGTTTCCTGGATTTTAGTTGTTTCCTGTTTCCTTTCTGTTTCCTGAGGGGGAGCAATGTGCACACCAGCTTAAACACGCTCACAGTCACTTAAACACGCGCACACATCCTTACACGGTGTGAACTAGGCTGATTCATGCTAAAACGCGCGCACACTGCCTTACACACGTGCGCCACAAGAAACCGTTGTAAACGGTTTGCAACACGCCCCACATGTTGAACCTGCCTTACACGCTACAAGACACGCACGCATACACGTATTTCAAGAAACTTTGAGTGTAGGGATAGCGTATACCCTCAATTTCTTGACTTTCCTAGTGTTCTGTTGGGACACACCTCCCTCCCTGATGTCTGTCTGTCATCTGTTACCTTACATTGCCCTCCAATCTGGTACATTTATTGCTATCATTCCCCCCCATGATGTCACCTACCTCTTACTCTGTTCCTCCCCGTCTCTAACTCTTACACTACTCAGACAGTGCTCATTACCTATGTGACAGTGTGATTCAGTATTGTAACCCTCATTTACATAGGATTGCCTAGTAATGACTAGTTACATGTCTTACACGGAGCTTCCCCCCCTTGACAACCACTAAACGGAGGCCATATTGTTTTTGGTCTGCAAGTCCCTCCATTGACATTCAATGTAATACATAAATCCCACAATTGTGGGCTTATAAGCTTCGGTTTTCAGTTTTAGGTAGCGCACCCGCTTATGCTGGTGTGCTGCAGTTAAACACAAAAATCCCGTGAAAAAAAAAAAAGTTATATAACTTATTTTTGCAACACTTTTTCATGCCAATGGCCACATATTTGGCCATTGGCATGCTTAATGAAACATATGCACCCTTTATTTGGAGCTGACATAGCTCCGTTTTTATTTTGCAGAAATGTACTCAGTTGTCAGCTGAGTACATTTCTAGTTAACACGTCCGTTACACGGACTGGTTTCTGTTGCGAATCGCTCAGATACCTCATTTGCATATCTTTGAGCTGCAAATGAGGTATTGAGCATTTCCACGCCCAGTCCGTGTAAGAGACGTGTTAGCTGTCTCTTACACGGAGATTTGGGCTGTTCCTGAATCAGGAGGCTTACACGGAGGCTTACACTACTCTTGAACTCCGTGTAAGCCTTCCTGAATCTGGCCCGATATGTTAGGACATTTTCTTGTTTCCCCTGTTCATGAGAGACAAGGCTGCTAAACTCAGAATTAATTTCTGCTTGTCAGTCTATTCATCCAAATTACATTTGAAAAGAGTAATAGAAGTATTTTGTTTTATGTGAAGTGGAAGATGGCTCCATAGAAGCACTATTCTCTCTTATACAAACCTATCCCTCCCACATATTTTATTTATTTTGCAAAGGAGGACGAAATCCCTTGAGTGAGTGTTTATGATAGCATTTGACTTGTGAATGTATAATAGGTCTGACAGAATAGAGTCTGTTGAAGCTCTATACATGAGACAGGGGTCACCTCTCAGTAGCCTGTATTATACTGTGAAGAGGGACAAGTCTTTGACTCTATACATCCTTTCAGCATACCTTAACTGACCAAAAATGCTGTGCAACAACTGTGGAGGGAATAACTGAATTAAGTTGGGGGTCCGGGGCCACTAGGACCCCAGAAGCTATTGGTTTATAGATGCTCTGAGGTGAAGTTTACAGTTTTTTTCCAATTGTGAAGGGAAACAAGTCTTTTTTTTAATTCAAGAAAGAAATATGTTGTATCCAAGACGTAATGTTCAAAGCTGACAAAATAGCTCACAATAAACTGAGAAGACAAATATTTGTTAGGATACATAATTCACATCTCTGAACAGTACCTACCTCCCTACACCCACATAAAAAAAGATAATCATCTTCTGTGTATCCCCTCTCTGGAATTAGAATGGGATGAAACTAAAAGCACAAATGGCCACAGTCATATGGTTCAAGTTGCTGCTGTCATACATATATACTGCATGCCTCCTCACTCCTACCCCAAAAGACAGCCTCTGTTTGTGTATGACTCTGATGTTAGACTGGGATAACACTGAAAAAAACAAATGGACCATAGCATGTTTGAACTTGCTGCTGTCAGACATATATAAACACAATGCTCCTTAAAATCCCCTAAAAGATAGACACCTGTATACACATCTGAAGTTCAGTTGTGAAGAGAGTGAAAATATAATGATTACAGCAATGTTTCCAATGTATTACTCCCAGACAATAGCCAAGCTATAGTTACCCTTTGTGCACTGAAGTTTGTGAGAAAAGTTAAAAAAAATAATTAACACACTTACCCAGCCCAACACAAGCTACAGTGACATGTGCACCCCTATAAAGACTGGGAGGAAAATTAAAGAAATAATGACATTGTTTCCAGCCCCAACACAAGCAACAATCTCCATCTGTTTATACTACTGAGCAAGGACAGTTTAAGACTAGGTGAGGTTCGAGGCAGATTCTACAAAAAAGCCTATATCAAAATCTACCTAGATAGCTTTGAGGTGTGGGGGCCACCAGGCCCATACAAGCTCTAAAGGTCTGGATTTCTATAATTCACTTGTTTGCCTTATTTTTTTTTTTTAACACAGCTATTTAAACTGAGCAAATGATGGTAGGGTCATTTACTTTCAATCAGACAGCCCCAACTCTCACCTAGCAATTATAGCCACTTCAGATGTCTGTTTATGATAGAAGAAGATGGATATGCAATTTATTTCATCTTTGCCAAACACAAACACCAGCTGCACATTAAAGTATTCCAGGTCACTTCACACAAATAATTTTAGTACTGCAAAGCCCAAATATTGAACAACTGCAGGCAGCTAGCCACTTTCCTCCACAGACAATCCCAACAATCACAGCTGCTTTGTCTGTGCATACCTCAGATGTTCAGTTAAGTAGTCCATCTTACTTCATACAAATGCATACCAGTCCTGGAAGTTAGAAAGTGACAGTTTATAATAAACAGACAATAGGGGGTCAGTTATTTTCAGCTTACAGCTCCAAATATACACTAGTCCTGCAAAGCCAGATAGTGACTGTTTAAACTGAGAAAAAAGTGGATCAGTTACGTTCTACAGATAGCTTCCACCCCCACCCAGCAACTATAACAACTACTCTGTGCACGTCAGACATCTGATTGTAATAAACAATTATGGCAGTGTATTCTGTTTCAGCTTTTCCATGGAAATAGTCACATAAATCAGAGAAATCCTGCAAAAGTCAGAATAAAGAGAAAAGAGCAGCCATGGCCGTAATCCCCCGTAGACAGGCCAGCATTTTTATATGTTACTGCAATTCGCTAAGTTAATAGAATTTCAACTTCATATTTATCATAGTACTTAATAATTAAGCGATGTACAAATATTTTTATTTATTTATAGGTTCATAGGTTGGTACTAGGCTATCAGCCCTAGGACCTATACAAACCTAACCATAACAATTCCCTGGCTAGTTCTTCCCACAAAATTTACTTCCCTGGACCCCTGTCTAGCAGGGCGACTGAAGTGATCCCTGGAGTAAATTTCCTATCTCCCATCCAGTTGTCAAGGTTCCTTTTGAAGAGGGCCAAGGAGGCGCTCCGCTTGACATGCTTGGGCAGTCTATTCCAGAGTATGGGGAGTTGTTAAACTGGGTAGTGTCCTACTGGGTTGAAAAAAAAAACATTTTCAGTGAGACCCAGGGAGAAAGGCTCCACAACAAAAAGTACATTATTAAGATACAAGCAATAAACTTAGTTTAGGTAGTACATTGCTACCAATATGTAAATGAGCTTAACAAAAATATTATAGCAAAATATAATAACAGAATACAATATAAACATGCATGTTTCAGGCATACAGCAATACTATTTTTTTTTACAATATATACAAGGTACATAAGCCATGTAGCTTTACAAGGTGGGTCACTTCTGAAAGACAAAACTTGGTCATGCAGTTTTACAGGTTAGGTCATCTGAAGGAACAAAGATTAATAAAGATAAGACAGATAGTGGGATAGCCCAATGTGGGATGAACACTATTTGGGCTAACATGTGTGAGATGAGTGGGAAAAATAGGAAGAATATTAGTTGAGAGCAATACAGGGGCATAGCCAATTATCATTTAAATAGTCTTTCAGGGTACTTTTAAATGTGGACAGGTTGGGGTTTTAGTTATTTGTTGAGGAGGGGTGTTCCAATCTTTGGCTATTTTATGGGAGTAGAAGGAGTCTTGTGATAGTTGTGAGACTGGGTTACTTTTAACATTAATTTGTTGGATGACCTAAGGAATCTACAGTTTGTGTTTGGCTGGACTAGGTTTGACAGAGCTGGGCAGTTGGTAGGGTTGAATATGATTTTATGGGCTAGTGAAAGCTGTTTTAGTAATAATAGGCTGGGAAGTTCTAGTCAGTTGAGCTGTCAGAGAGCAGTGCAGTGGTGTGTTCTGTGGGGTTGGTTGGTGACAAACTTAGCTATTCTGTTATAGCAGGAGTCTAGTTTATTTAGGTCAGTTTTTGATAGGTTAGTAAAGACCTCAGAGCAGTATAATAGGTTGGATAGCAAGTGGGATCTTGCAGTGGCCAGTCTAGCTTGTTGTGTAAGGTAAAGTTTAATCCTGTATAGACTAGGCAGTTTAGGGTGGATTTTTTTGATAGTCAGATATATGTGTTTATTAAATTTTAGTGAGTCATCTATGGTTACCCCTAGCAGCTTGGTCTGATTGGTGGTTTTGATTTTTGTACCATTGTTAGATCATATGGAGTGGGATTGGGTACTGGGTATGGAAGATTTATTAAAAAAAATTATAAGCTTGGTCTTATTTAGATTTAAGATGAGTTGGTGGCTGGTGAAGTACTTTTCAATGTCTTGGAATGAGGATTGTATTTTGTGTTGGAGTTCTTGTGGGGAGTGAACTGAGCAGTAAGGGAGGAGTCATCTGCATATTGGATGACGGTGGCATGTTGAGTGGCAGTATATAGGTTGTTGGTAAATATTATGAAGAGGAGGGGCCCAAGTATGGCACCTTGTGGTATCCCCATTGTGATTGGTAATAGTGGGGAGATGCTCTTTGCCCATTTAGTGGCCTGTTGACGGTCAGATAGATAACTGTGAAACCATGTTAGGGGTGTGGTATTGAAACTGTAAGTGGCACACTTGTTGAGGAGCAGCTGATTGGACACTGTGCCAAAAGCTTTTGAAATATCTAAGAAAATGGCTGAGATTAGTTGTCCTTCATTTCTGAGGTGGCGAATGGTCTCTGTAAAGGTTATGAGGGCTAAGTTAGTACTGTGTTTAGGCCTGAAGCCATGCTGGGTGCTGTAGAGTAGGTTGTTGGTAGTGAGGTGATTCATGAGTTGCTGATGAATACATTTCTCTAGAATTTTGGCAAGGGGGGATAGAATGGTGATGGGACGGTAGTTAGTTATGTCTCTAGATGGGCTGCCCTTATGAAGTGGTATGATATGAGAGATTTTCCATAATTTAGGAATGTACTGTTTGGAGATAGAGTGGTTTATTAGTAATGATATGGGGTAGGTGATGGATTGGGCAGCTAGCTTTAGATATTCGTTTGGAAGTTGGTTGGCAGCTAAGGAGCAGGGTTTTAATTTACATAGGAGCTTTTTTTATGTAGGAATTTGGAATGGGAATAAAGGAGAAGGAGTCTGCATCATTAGAGGTAGGGGAGGACACAGTGAGTGGTGGGATTGTTTAGTTGTCTAGGAGAGAAGTGATAGAGTTGATGAAGTAGGAATTTAATTGTGAGGCTAAGGGCACAGAGGAGTTAGTAGTGAGGGGAGCAGGGGTAGGGGGTTTACCGGGGTTAAGGAGGTGGTTGATATTCTGCTATATTTTTTGTGGATTGTGCTGGTATTTTTGTTGGCAGGTGAGGAAATAAGTTCTTTTATCCTTGATGATTTCTTATCATGGTTTCTAAGTTGTTTGTAAAGGGTAATATCGTTATTTTTGGTCATATGATATAGTGATCAGGCCTTATCTCTTTGTTTCTTTTGTTTCTTTAGAAAGCCATGGTAGCTGTTTGGTTTTTGGCAAATTTTTTTGAGGGGGGCAAGATTATTTAATATTTCAAGGAATTTGTTATTGAAGTATTCTACAGCTAGGTCTAGTTGCAGATATTTTAATGGGGACCAATTGCAGTTTTGTAGTAGTAAATTGAAGGTGTCAACTAAATATACCAACTCTGAGATCGCTCTACAGCAGAGAAAAAACACAATCCATGTAATAGCCAAATGACTCATTTCCCTGTGTGGAAATGCCCATTCACAATTTTCAGACTTCGAAATTTTGTGATCGACTTTTAGGTGCTCGATAAACTAAGGTTTCAATCATGTAATAGGGAACCGTTGAAATCACCTAGAATGATGGTTTCTTGGGATAGAGGAAAACATGACCAGGATAGGAGGGATTCTATGTTGTGCAGGGTGTTGCCTGGGAGTAGGTAGATGGCTATGATGTTAATGGATTTGTAAGGATTAATTTGGAGGTGAGTGATAAGGAGTTCAGCGTGAGAGATGTCTGATGGGGGAACAGTTTAGTTTTTCTAGATTAAGTAATCCTTTAAACATAATTGCTACACCCCCACCGTGTTTGTTTATCCTGTCCTGTATTATAATATTGTAGCCATTTGTAGTAATTTCAGAGTCTTTGATGTGGGGCTTTAACCAGGTTTCAGTTATGACTGCAATGTCTGGGGAGTAGGAGGCAAGGGTGGGATGCAATTCAGGTAATTTGTTTGCAAGGCTTCTGAGATTAAAGCATGTAATGAGAAGGTCAGAGTTACTGGTAATAGGTAAAGATATATAAAAAATATATAAAATAATATATATATATATATATATATATATATATATATATATATATATATATATATTATATATTTATATAAATATAAAATAGATATAAAAGAAAATAATACATAGATTATTAACAGCAACATAGGGTAATCATACCCTAAAAGAACTAAAACTATATTAAACAAAGATTACTAAATAAAGTAATCAAGATAATGCAGGCTACAAATATAGAATGACATGAGCCAAGATGGAAACTGATCATTTAAAAAGATAACTGAATGAACTATAATGAAGGCAAAGTTGAAACAATGATGAAAGTTTGGGACAAAAGTCAGTAAGACTTCAATAATCCATCCTGGAAAAGTGCTGATTTGATGTTAACCTATACTCTGGCCAAGGAACAAGATGGTCCATGAAATCCCCTCCATAAAACAAAATCCTCATAAGCATTTCAAGAATGTGAGACTCCAGATCTGTAAACCAAAGTCTAGAACCAAATGATACATCAGACAGTGCTATCTGTGCCGAAATAAGCATTGAAGCATCCATTGCCCCTCAGAAAAGAAAAGCAGCCAGTCACCACATTCAATCAGCCAACAAACTATCAAAAGAGAGATGAAGCTGTGGTCAAACAAAAGTGACATTTCTTATATTCCTGCTGCACCAGTCATCTCTCTCCCCCTTTCCTCCAGACTCCTCACCAATTGTCAAAAATATAAACTACCATCAATCTCAAGAAATCAAGATGACAAAGCCAACAGAGTATCAGCACAATGAACAGCAAGACAAAAGTGCTAGGCACAATGGCACCAGACCCAAAAGCATGAAAAGACCAAGCATCCTACCTGAAGTGACTCTCACTGATGAGAAACTCCAAGAAAACTCAAGTTCAGCTAGTCCAGAAAGACACAAGAAGCCTAAAGCCAAAAAAAGGAAAAGAAAAAAAAAGGTCCTGCATCAGTAAGCATTTTCTGATGAATAGGAAACATGGAACTACAATGTCTGGCATTTTTGACTGACTGTAATCCTTAGTTGTTTACCAAAAAAATTTAAAAAATTACAAGAACAGGTAGGTATGAATATCAGAGGAAAATAGAGACGTTCTGCAAAATCAAGGACAGCTGCTCAGAGTTTGGCATCCTTTGCCAGAGATCTGAAGTCAGTCTGAACAAAATCCAAGGCATCCTGTGAATTCTACTGAAAAATAAATATTTTTATAACCTGCTTCACACTTTTAAACTGTTTGCTACTCTTTTGCCACCTACTTTAAACTGTTTTTTATTGTTTGTGACTGTGTTTACTGCACTGCCTATTTACAGTACTTGAACAGCTTATAGTATAGACTGGATTCAGAGTTGCTGAATCTAAACTGTTTGGTACTTTTCTGCGCACTAAAGCCAGACATCTACATTAACAGGCCCCCTGAACCCTTGTGGAAGAAGAGTGTAGGTATGAACCTATCTAAGTTGGGGATTGTTGGAATAAAGGCTCAGTCTTGAGCTTAGCTGAATTATTTAAAAATTGTTTTACTTAGCTGATATTTAAGCACAGAGTTTGCAAGTATCTGCTCACTGCACAATGGGGGTTAGCACTGTTGTGTATAGACACAAACACTTAAAAAGTCAAATTTTGCCTTGTTAACTGCTAGGGAACCCTCCTAAGCTTCCTTAATTTTCGTTGTACAACACAGTTGCACACTGCTGCCCAGAGGGCAACCCAGCTGCACTTTTGAGGTGCCAGCTCTGGTTCCTACCCCTAAACTTCCCCTAGATTAGCTGATTTTACTAGTTTTACATCCATCTAACCCACCCCCCACCACTTATTACAGAACACACCTGACATCATGAAAGGTCAGTTTCTCACCATTTCTCCAACCAGCCTGATTGACTTGGGCATCCTGAGGCAATGTAGCAATTGCTTCATGTATACAGACAACCTATTACTCCTAAAACATACAAATGCAATATGCGAGAGATGTATCTATACTATGAATCTGAAATCAATTCTCTCTCTCTCTCTCTCTCAACAACAAACCAAATACCAAGCAGATTGTCAGCATCCACACTCTGCCTCCCACACATACCAAGCACACAACACATAAACCCACATATGCGGAGGTACTCACTAGAAATATATCAAAAGAGCAGACACCTCCCAGGCGCAAACCTTCGGCATACAATACAGTCCCAACCGCACCTACTACACATAATAACACATGCATGAGTCTCTCACCCAATAAAGCTCTAAGACAAAACATATCTAAACCAAATGTCTTGGTCATAGGTCACTCCATAGTGAGACACACAGATGTCTCCCTCACTAGGCAGGATAAGGAGAAGGTCAAGATCAGCTGCCTGTCTGGTACCAGGATCCACCATATCACACAGATACTTAATTCTCTCAACAACAAGTACTGTTATGACTCTGTCATAGTCCATGTTGGAGTGAATGACTTGAGACATACCTCACTGGACTATATGAAGAGAGACATGAATGAACGTTTAGATTATCTGTCCCAGGCAGGAATGTCCCTAGCCCAAAGCAGCATTCTTCCCTCACCCAGGATGATGTCACAGTACAAAGAGAAAATGATTTACTTCAAAAATTGGTTTAGCTTCTGGTGTCAGTCCAAGGGGATCTAGTATCTGATAGCCTTGGATGATACGGTCGACAGACCATGCTGCTTTGCCAAAGATAGTCTTCATCTGTCACCTCTAGGCTTTAGGTTGTCAACAAAGGTACTCACCTCCCCCATAGTGTCTTTTTTAGGCAATGTCATATGAACAAAATTTCTGACGTAAAAATATTCTCTAGAAACAAGCTCAGGGTTATGCTGCTTAATGTTAGGAGTCTAAATCAGAAATTGCACGCACTGGAAGCACTTCTCTCCTTAGAAGATGCTGGTGTCTATGCAATCACAGAGACATGGTTCAAGGCCACAGAGAGTACCTCACCATACAGGGCTATAATGCCTTCCACACATTCAAACCACAAAATGAAAGTGAAAAAAACAAGGGAGGAGGCACATCCATCTTCATTAAAGACAAATACACCTAACAACTGGTTAAACAGTAAGACACCCTAGAGTTACTCCAAGTCCAACTAACTGTAGGAAAGACTCCTCTCCATGTCATTGTTAGCTATAGGTCTCACACCATGAACCACAGAAGCAACGCAGCCTACCTGACCTACTTGAGTCACTCATGGGACAGCCAAATACCCTGGTCATGGGTGATTTTAACTATCCTTCCAACATATGAACACAAACATGCTTGCCCAAAGGTTCCTGGATATTATTAACAGAAATGCTCTGGCACAGATAGTCAGCATCCCCAGAAGGGGGCTCTAACATCCTTGAGATAGTGCTCACCAACATGGGGGATCACTGCACCACCCATGTGTGGGGTTCTCCTGGTAAAGTCCAATCAAAATCAGCCTCAGTCAAAGTTATGATCGTACCTGACCCACCCTCAAGAGCAAAAAGGTTAAAACATTTTTCCAAAGCAAACTATAGCCTACTGAGTGATGGCATCAATAGTTTCAAACCTCCTGCCAACACTGACAGCAATGATCCCGATAATGGCGTATACACAAATGTCCTGTATAAACATCTATATAAACGTATAGACTCAGCCATACTGGAATGGATCAAATCAAGATCCTCATGAAAAAATAAGCCACCCTGGTGGACATCCAGCATAAATAGGTTATACAATAAGAGGAAGAAACTGTTGTAAAAAAAAACAAGAGGGAACTGTCCCAGAAAAGAAAGAACTCCCTACAAAGCATAAACAAACAGATTAGACATCTTGTAAAGTCCACTAAAGCTAATTATGGAATTAAATTTGCTTCCTTAGCCAAGGAAAATCACAAAGCATTCTTTAGCTATGTCCAAAATCTAAAAGGGAAGGCCCAGCTCTGTGCCAAACGAGTACTGGACAGTACCACTCATACTAAACCTGAGGACATCGCCACCCTGCTAGTGGACAGGTTTGGCAAAAACTTCACCCCCCTGTCCCCACCAATTATATCCCATAACGTACATGTCACCAGTCTACTGCTTAGCATCTCCAAACAGCAGGTCATAGTCGCACTCTTGAAGGCCAAAAACACAGCCTCTATGGGACTGGGCAACATCCCAGGCTGCTTATTAAATGGTCTAAAACAGGAGTTAGCAGACCCACTGAGCACACACTTCCATCGCAGTCTAAGCACTGGCTTTGTCCCAGCTGAGTGGAAAACAGCAACTGTAATCCCCTTACACAAAGGGGGTCACTCAACTGACCCCAGGAACTATAGACCCATAAGCCTAACCAGCTTTATCTGCAAGGCCATGGAGAGAATCATCAGGGACCTTATCAACAAGGATAGAGGTGACCTTCAAACTCCTGACCCAACCCAATTAGCTTCATTAAGGGCAGAGCTTGCCTGCTAAACCTTGTAAACTTCTTCAAAAATGTCACCAAGGCCCTGGATGAAAGCAAAACAGTTCACACTGCCTATCTTGACCTACCCAAGGCCTTTGACACAATCGCCTACTCAGGGATCATTGAGAAATTCACCCAGCTGGAGATTAACCCTTACATCACTAGATGGGTTACACATACAGTCAAAATTGGGGATGCCACTTCTACTAGCAGAGCTGTTATCAGTGGTGTTCCACAAGGATCTGTGCTAGGCCCCCTACTGTTCAGTATCTATTTTTCAGAAGTACAGGCAAAAATAGATGGCCTATGCCTTACCAAGTTTCCTGATGACTACAAACTGGGTGCAATCATCAAATCTCCCAAAGATGTCAACATACTACAGAATGGGTTTACAGACAAATGATTAGTGTCAAAGCCATGGACTTAAACTAAACACAAAAATGTATTATCAACTCCTTCAGCAAAGGAGAACCCCCTGTTGATTACAACATTAATAATAACCCCTAAGTTCAAACCCGGTGGTGAGAGATTTAGGAACTCAAGTGGATAGCAGCCTTAACTTTGATCATCAGGTGTCCATTCCATATTAGTAAGGAAGGCCTTCTACGTTGCACACCTCATAAGCAAGGGTATAGCATCCAAAGCTAAGGAGGTTAAAACTCCCCTGTACTCGACATTCATCAGAGCAATAATAGAGTACAGTGCTGCTTTCTGTATGTACATCACCAGATATCTGCAGCAAATGGAGAGACCTCAGAGGTTTCTCATCAAGGAACTTCAGAGCCTACAACACATGACCTACACAGACAGACTGAAGGCCCTATCACTTTACTCAGTATTGTATAGACTGTTTAGAGGCAATTTGTGCCTTTGTTACATAGCAGTCTCAGACCCTGCATTGATGAAGCTGCTGCACATACACAAATCCAATGGGACAAGATTCCCTCACTCTAGGGATCTTAACCTAGCCTGTGATATTAATATGACATGCTGGAGAGACAGATGTGTCTCTCAGAGGCTGCCACTCCTCTGGAACAAACTCCCAATTCATGTAAAATAGAGCTCCTCAATGACTCTATTTAAGTGTAACCTGGACAATTGAATGGAAAACTGCAAATTTACACAGGGGGTTTCACCTATGTCCCTCTTAGACAGGGGCAACAGGTGCTGATTGTAGATTTGCCCACAAATATAAACTATATATCTTGGTCCATAAGAGAACAAGGGTATAACATGGCTAGGCTTGTAGTGGCCTTAGGGCCAATAGCCTAGTAACCTGCTACCATCCTATGATCCTATAATTAACTACTGGCAGCCATCCACCCAGAATATCTGGGTACATGCCAGCAGCAGTATTAAAAAATATTAACCTCATGCTATTACTGAAAGCACAGTTTTCTTTGTCACAGATATTTCCTGCAGTTTCAAACTTGTTGACTTCTTGCTCTGTTTCATCCTTGATCTACTTGATTTCCTGTCTAAGTTGATTGTAGGTGGGATGGAACAACAGGTCAACAAATCAAATGGCCATATCTGCAACTCTTCCTCCCTAGGGTGCTGTGGCTGCTGTACCTTAGAATAGGGCACCGCATGTTGTGTCTTCATTTATTTTTCTTAAATTAAGAAATGCCATGATTCATTACATTAAGAAAATAAATAAGTAAATACCAGAAAAGCACCCCTACCATAGTAACAAAAGCAACTCCCTAAGCATCCGCCTAGTTTGCCTAAGTTACCAGCTAACATCACTCCTGGCTTGAATGAATTTATTAACATCAAGCCAGAACTAAAAAAAAAAGAGGAGAATGAAGAAACAATATTTTTGCCAAGTATTGGGAATGTTTTCTAGTGTAGTAGCTATCACATTAGGCTTACAAAGGAAATGTTTCATGTTCAATTCTTTTATTAATGTGAAGATTACTGTTCAGTTTTATGTGATTTTTTTAGAGATGTAGTTTTTAGAATGTTAAACTATAGGGAGTAGGGCACTTACAAGATGGAATGAGTGGTGACTGGTGTGAAGTAATCGTGATTTGCAACAAATGTTGTTTAAACTTGGTTGTATTTAAAAAAGATTGTTAGTCATATATACACACAGATATTTCATCAAGCAGCAGTGCACTAAGTCAGTAGATAAGATGGCTGTGTTTGGGGAGGGAAATTTTTCTTGGAGTCTGCCTTGGACATGAGCATTGGCTTTATTAATACAAGTAATTTTAACATATCCATGAGGGTCTGTAATGGACACAGGCAGCCTGTAAATAATCTCCCAGGTCCCTGCTTGTAAATGTTTCACCTCCCAAGCCCCTGCTTACACTTACCAGTGGTACAAGAACTTATTAAAGATCTGAGATATATGGCTAGCCTTAAAAAAACCCTTGTGGTCATTAGCCTAGTGCACACCCATGAAACTATGAACCTCTAAGATTATATAATATATTGTTTTAAGCAGACAGTTAGCAATTTAACAAATTCCAAAAACAGATATTTTTCTGGATAATTAATATACAAATAAATAAAAATAGTTGTAGCATCAATGTAACACCCAAAATTATGTTTGTTGATTCAGGAAATGCAGTTCTGAAGTTCTGTCTTCAAGTAATCAGTCTGGGGTCATTTTTGCTAAAAAGTCCCATGAATCTTTAACCAAGTGTGGGACACTTTCTACCACGTTTAACCATCCTATCTACAAAGACTGCCAAATTGTGTGTCTTAGACCCATTTCCTGCCACTATGGGTCTAAAGGGTGTATTGTACACATTTTTGTGTACTTTGGGAATACCAAAGATGGCAGGTAATATAGGATGTTTGTTAGTTAGAAAATTGTAGGTGTCCAGATCAATTCTATTGTCCAAAACATATTCTTCTAAAAAAACTGTCTATCCTTTGATAGGACATATGTATTTGCTTTATAGACAATTGTCTTAATGATTTTGTTTCTATTACACCAGTTTTAAAAGAAAGGGCAGCCAAGATTTGATATATTTAATTTATATATTCAATATTTTAATTGCCTTTTAAATGTGTACTATTTAGGTACTTGTTTTAAATATATGTATTTATGTAAATATTTGTATTTTTTAAAAGGTTTATAAGTTTATTTATAAGTTAGAACATTTACATAATATAATACAGTGAAACCATTGCTAGAATACACTTTTAAATTTTACTTTGAATTGATTGACATACTCTCTGTCCTATCAGATGTGATCTGTTGGTATTTAAACTGAGTTAGAACTTTGTTAATTGTTCTGATGAAGTCAATGTCTATTTGATGAAAGCGCTAAACGTTTGTGATGTATGGGTTTGTTTTTTTTTTATTTTTTTGTTGAAATAAAGTATATGAATCTATGCTGAAGGGACCAATGTCATCATCTTGGTGCTGTCCCATACCGCATAACACTTTGATCTTTTCTGTGCAGGCAACACTAGCGGTCTGAAGAGGTAACACTTTCCATGATAAAATTCCAAACATGTTAATCAGTTGAGGTCAGTAGTGACTGCTATTGCCCTATATGACAGAATAGGGAAACAGGATGTTTGATTGAAAACACTGGTCCAGTGTTGACAATGGAAAGTCATTCAAAAAACCAAAGCCAGCAACAAGTGAGCCATGTAATGAATAGTAGTTTATTTAAAACTACTGAGACTACACATAAATCCTGGCCTTCTTCAGTGTATTACAAAAAGCATATTGATAGTCAAGTCTTATATAATAAGTAAAAACATATCATTGGTTGACAATTACATATGAATTGGTGAACTCATGAATATTTATATATAGATAAGCCATATAGGCTTAAAGAATAAGCATAGAAAAATTATTTAAGAATTCAATCATAAATATTCATTAAGTCCTGGATTAAATAAAGCCCCAAGTTTTGTAATCCATTTTTTCTCCCTGGCATCAAGTTTCTTGTGCCAGCCAGATTTGTGAGTTCGATCACCAATAAGTTTGTCTATGATAATGAAATGGAATTGAGCTGATGGGTGTTTGAGTGTGTGTTTATATAAAGCGTTAGTGATTCTTTTGCATTTAATATCACTTAGGTGTTCAGACATACGTAACCTGAATGGTCTAGAAGTCTGACCTATATAAAATGCATGGCAACTACAACAAGCCATATAGATAGCCCAGTCTGTATTACAATTAGCAAAAAATCGAATATCAAAAACAATACTGCTGTTTCTACTAGTAAATTCCTTAGACTTCAAAATATGTTTGCAATTAACACAGTGTCCACAGGGAAAACATCCAATCAATCTATCGCCCAAAATAGTAGTTTGATATAAAACAGGTAATCTGGACTCAGAATGATGTTTATAATGATTGAAATATCCAGCAAGATTTTTTCCTTTACGGAAAGAGAAAGAACATGTATTTGGAATAAATGGTTGGATCTTACTGTCAGCTTTAAGTATATTCCAATTATCTTTAATAATGTTCATAAATCTATTAGTATTCCTGCCAAACGTAGTGGTATACCTTAGTATATTAGACGATAAAGATTTATTTTTATATGTCAATAAATTTTCCCTGTCCAAACCCCAGGCATGGTTCTGGGCCATAGTGACATATCCTGAGCTGTAGCCTCTGTTCATAAATCTGTTGTGTAAATCATGAGCATGATGTTTGAAACTAACATTATCTGAACAATTACGTCTTATTCTAAGAAATTGTGATTTTGGAATGTTTTTGGCTATATGTTTTGGATGAAAGCTGGAGGCATGGAGTAAAGTATTATATTGGGGGAATTTCCTGTAAACTTCAGTTTTGAGAGTGTCATCCTCATTTTTTGTGACCAGAACATCCAGAAACGTAATGGATTTTTGGTCATAAGTGATGGTAAACTGAATTCCCCATTTTTTGTCATTTAGATACTCCATAAATTCCTGGAGATATCCAATATCTGATCTCCATACCATCCAGCAGTCATCCAAATATCTCTGCCAAATATCAATATCAGGCAGAAACAAATTATGAGTATCATCATAAATCATGATTTCTTCTATGTAAGCCATAAAGAGATCAGCATATATAGGGGCAAAGGAAGCCCCCATTGCTGTACCCTTGATCTGTAAGTAACATTCCTGATCATAGAAAAAGATGTTTTTTGTTAGTACATGCTCAGTCAGATTAATGAGAAAAGTATTGAAACCAGGTTGGTACAGGTTAGATTTATAAAGCCAATATTCAATGGCATCAAGACCAGCCCAATGAGGGATGTTGGTATATAATGAGCTTACATCCAATGTGCATAGCCACCAATCCTGTTCTAATTGCATATCATTGGCTATGCTCAAAAATTGTGTCGTGTCCTGTATCCTAGATCTAACCCAAGGTAGAAGAGGTTTTAAATACCTTGTCAAAAATTCTGAGAGGGGCTCAGTGAGTGATCCTATGCCCGACACTATTGGCCTGCCTGGTGGATGTAAAGGATCTTTGTGTATCTTAGGCAGGAAATAAATAGATTGTCTGGCAGAGTCAGTGATGGTTAGGTGTCTTAATGTTTTATCAGTAATAATCCCATTATCAAAAAAATCATTGATTTGTTCACTAAATACTGGTGTGGGATCAAGAGGCATTTTATTATAGTATCAGGCATCACCCAATTGCTGGTGTGCCTCAATATCATAATAACTCCAATCCATAACCACCACTGCCCCACCTTTATCAGCATGAAGAATTACCAATTCCTTATTTCTAACTAGTTCATCTAAGCTGGATATTGGTTGTAAAGAATTATGCTGAAAGTGTAAGTCACTAAAGACCAACAGAGGGATGCATAGGAGGTGTACATGATGAAGCATGATATTTGAAAACATACATGTGTGGTTGTCCCTCATCCCCCTTGTCCTGAAAAAATAATTTAAGGTTAATAAGTCTGCAGAAAGAAAATAAATCTTGTGCAAAATTATCTTCAGGAACAAAAAAACCAGGGATAAAAGATAATCCTTTATTCAATAGAGATATCTGTTCAGATGTTAATACTTGTTCGTTAATACTTCCATCAAATTTTGAAGACTTGTAACCCTTTTTGTGTTTTCTAAGTTCCAGATGAGGTGTCATAATCAGTGGAGTCAATAATATTTCCACGTCCTTTTAAAATGGAACGTGGACGTTTCCTTTTGGAACTGGAAGTATTGATGTTCTGTACATTTTGGAATCTGACATGTCTAGTATGTTTAAATGGTTGTCCTTTCTGATAATCAGACAAATCACGTGAAAACTTTTTAAGTTTCCTTTCCTTAAGGCTAGTGTCAAAATTCAACATATCAGAGCTAAGTTTAGATAGTAATGGAGGAAAAAAACTATCCTGCTGGTATTGGTTGCAATCCTCAATTAGTTGTAACACCTTAGAGTTTTCTTTGTCGATAATCCTAGTATAATACTTGGACAAAGAATGGACAAACTTGATAGAACATTCTTGTTGAATGGATAACCATTCTGTAGTAAGAATTTCATCGGGATCCGCCACCAATGGCTGAATTTTGACCCTCAGACCCCTAGGACAAATGTCCTTGGCCAAATAAGCTTTCAATAATTTAAGGTGCCAAACACTAGATCTAAGTGATCTCATATTCTTATTAAGATCATCAAATAATTTTTGGCATAACTGTTCTGGCTTCAAAGAATTGGAATTCAAAGAGCCCTCAGTGCTCAAACCAATACCAAAAGGTGCCAGATCATCTTTGTCCGAAGGTTCATTCAGTTATTTTATCATCCAGTATCTACAGGAAGGACACTTTCTCAAATCTCCACTTTATGAGTAATCATCCCATGCACTGTAAGAGGAACAAGGGCCAGTTTATTAGGGCAGTTCGAATGACATCTAACAAGGAGTCTTTCAAACACAAGCTTGAGACCATTTTGGAATGTTCCTGGACAAAGGTTATCCTCTTGATTTACTTACTAAACTTAAAATGTAGGTTATGGGTAAAAGGGACACTAAATTTCAATGTGTTTTAGGGAAATCCCACTTGTTGCCAGACATCAGAAATGGTACCCAGTCCAATCAGGCCAACTTCCTTCTAGGGATGGCTATTAAGCATGAAGGACTTAGTGCTCTGGTTAAGGATACTATTAGCCATAACAGGGCCATTCTCAAACTTGATGAAGACTTGTACCATCACTTAGATGACAAACCAACCTTTGTTTATCAGAGCCATAGTAACCTGAAGGAGGTCTTAGAAAAGTGTAAACCCATATGTAGGTTAGGCACCATTAAATGTGGTAGGTGCAATTATTGCCAGTACATTTTAGAGAAGGACACAGGTTCTTTAAACAACTACTGTCAATCTACTGTTACCTTAACAAAGGGGGATTGTAACTCTAAAGGCTTGGTTTATATTGCAGTTTGTAACCAATGCAATAATTTTTATGTAGGCAAAACTGAGAAGAAACTGGCAAAAAGGATTTACGAGCACCTGTATGACATGAGGAAGGCCAGTTTGAATAATACTTTATACAAGCATTCTCAGTATTGTATAGGTTTCAGGAAATTTGTATTTGGTATTTGGAAATTGTCCCTAGGGACGCTGGGGGGGGTGCCTGGGAGAACAGAGAACAGATTAGAATACAAGGAGCTCCTCTGGCAATGGAGGCTGGATGCTACAGTTAAGCTTGGCCTCAGCTAATTTGTTTCCCTATAACCAGTGCTTAAATTAAGAGAAGCTAAATTGTGAAAAGCATATTACACACTGTTCAAAACTTTTGTAGTCAAAAATTCTAGAGTTTATATTATTACTTTATTTTTTTACCTACACAATGTTACGATTACTGCATTTTAATGAAGATTTTGTTGTAGATGTTATAAAGACTTTTTTATTTAGATTTTTGCATTGGATTCTTTTTTGAACATGCAGATTTTTATAGTTTATTTTTACTGTACATTTTTCATCATCTTTTCTTAAAGTTGTGCTGAACTGGCTCAGAAGCAATGCCTTTTAGATAGCATTGAGAAAACATTGGTTTGTGTATACTTAACTTTTTTGATTAGTTAATTGGTTAATTAATTAAATATACTTGCACTTGTTATCTCATCAAGGATCTATTTAACATGGAACTTTGCATTAGTAGTTAGCTCTGATGAAGTCCTGTGATGGACGAAAGCGCTTAACTTTTTGTTATGTTCCTATTAAAGAACTTTTTACTGTCTGATTTGCCTGCTACTGCTGACTACAACATTTGTTTTTGTTCTGTTTGTGGACTGTGTTGTTTGTGCTGCACACCCTCTGGTTAATTTTCATAGTTCCTCAAAACAAGGTTATAGTATTTATATTCACATTTTCAAGTACTGGTATTCCAATTTCATTTACATTATTTCATAGCTATTTCATTGTTAGTCACATTCAAAATTATATAATATATGTGTGTGTGTGTGTGTGTGTGTGTGTGTGTGTGTGTGTATACGCATAAACATATTATATATGTGTGTGTGTGTGTGTGTGTGTTTGTGTGTGTGTATATGATATATCATAAAGGTATATTACGTGTATAATAAATTATAAATATATACTGGGGATGCACAAGCCAGTGCATTTCTTTGTGCCAGTCCCAAGCCCGGATAAATGGGGAGGGTTGCGTCAGGAAGGGCAACCGGCATAACATTTTGCCAAATCATACATGCAGACAACAGTACAGAAATACATACTGGATCGGTCGAGGCCCGGGTTAACAACGACCGCCACCAGGACTGTTGGCCAACAGGGTGCTAGCAGAAATTGGGCTACTGTTGGCCGAAGGAGGAGAAGAGGGGGAAGGCATGCTCGAAGGCAGGTAAAGGCTAGGAATGTGATAGTGAGGGTCGGAAATTTGAATGTTAGCAGTATGACTGGTATAGGGAGAGAGCTAGCTGATATGATGGACCGAAGGAAGGTTGGTATATTGTGTGTGCAAGAGACCAGATGGAAGGGGAGTAAGGCTAGGTATATCGAAGGCGGTTTCAAATTGTTTTATCATGGTGTGGATGGGAGGAGAAATGGCATAGACATTATTCTGAAGGAACAGTATGCTAAGAGTGTTTTGGAGGTGAAAGAGTGTCAGATGGAGTGATGTTTATTAAGCTGGAAATTGATGGTGTAATGATGAATGTTGTTAGTGCATATGCTCCACAAGTTGGGTGTGCGATGGATGAGAAAGAAAAATTTTGGAGTGAGTTGGATGAAGTGGTGTGGTGAAGTGGTGATGACTGTACCCAAGGGTGAGAAACTGGTGATTGGAGCAGATTTCAATGGGCATGTTGGTGAAGGGAACAGAGGGGATGAGGAAGTGATGGGTAGGTATGGTGTTAAGCAAAGGAATGCAGAAGGTTAGATGGTAGTGGATTTTGCGAAAAGGATGGACATGGCTGTGATGAATACATATTTTAACAACAGGGGGGAGCATAGGGTGACATACAAGAGTGGAGGAAGATGCAGGTACAGGTCCTTTTCTCCCTCCTTAGTGTCCAACCTTTTATACAACTCTTTATATGCCTTATCCTTAGCCTTCGTCACCTCTCTCTTTGCCATGCACCTCATCTCCTTATACTCCTGTCTACTTTCTTCATCTCTCTGACAATCCCACTTCTTCTTTGCCAACCTCTTTCTCTGTATACTCTCCTGTACTTCCTCATTCCACCACCATGTCTCCTTGTCATCCTTCCTCTGTCCAGATGTGATACCAAGCACCTTTCTAGCCATCTCCCTTACTAGCTTTGCTGTAGTTACCTAGCTATTTGGTAACTCTTCACTGCCACCCAGTGTCTGTCCTAACTCATCCCTGAACTCCACCTCACAATTACCCTTTTTCAATTTCCACCATTTGATCCTTGGTGCTGCCCTCACACTCCTCCTCCTCCTCTTAATCACCAACGTCATCCTACAAACCACCATCCTATGCTGCCTAACTACACTTTCTCTGGTCACCACTTTACAGTCTCCAATTTCCTTCATACTGGCCCTCCTACATAAGATATAATCCACCTGTGTGCATCTTCCTCCACTCTTGTATGTCACCCTATGCTCCTCCCTCTTGTTAAAATATGTATTCACCACAGCCATGTCCAGCCTTTTCACAAAATCCACTACCATCTGACCTTCTACATTCCTTTGTTTAACACCATACCTACCCATCACTTCCTCATCCCCTCTGTTCCCTTCACCAACATGCCCATTGAAATCTGCTCCAATCACCACTCTCTCACCCTTGGGTACAGTCATCACCACTTCATCCAATTCACTCCAAAATTTTTCTTTCTCATCCATTGCACACCCAACTTGTGGAGCATATGCACTAACAACATTCATCATTACACCATCAATTTTCAGCTTCACAAACATTACTCTATCCGACACTCTTTTCACCTCCAAAACACTATTAGCATACTGTTCCTTCAGAATAACTCCTACACCATTTCTCCTTCCATCCACACCATGATAAAACAATTTGAACCCACCTCCGATACACCTAGCCTTACTCCCCTTCCATCTGGTCTCTTGCACACACAATATACCAACCTTCCTTCTGTCCATCATATCAGCTAGCTCTCTCCCTATACCAGTCATACTAAGTGTAATTTCTAGAAATGTATAGACATTAAGTACTTAAACAGCTTATATTCATCACTTCCTACCCTATTTAAACTGCCACATCAGGAATGGGATATGTTACTCTCAGTGGGTCTCAGTAACAATACCACTGAACGATATTTGTAAATAAGCTTGCACCGTGGCAAAGAGGGATAAAGCCCTAACTACTACCTGGGGTTTAGTAGCACCTCAGGTGTCTGTGGGCATGGCAGCAAGGATTGAGTGTGCCCATCCTGGGGAGGGGGGGTGCTTGTCTATGTGTTCTCAGTGGAGAGATATGGTCCTTAGAGGAGAGTAGCCCACAGGCATAGCAGACAAACACTGGGGGTATCAAAAGGTAAGTTATAAACGAAAAAAAAATCACTGGGGGGATCTGTCAACAGTTTAAGTCTCATGCAGGACACCCTGACATTCCACACTGGCCCCAACCACAGAACAGAGATAGATTAGGGCTGTAGCAGAGGCTGATAGACTCATTGATGGATGGGGCACTGTGGTAAACCAGACAGAATGACGAAGAAGGGGAACAAAAAATAATAAATTATGTAAATAGCTGCTTATTTCTTGTGCTTGTATTTATATTTGTATATTAGCAATGTTTTTGCCTTAGCTCTAGGAGCATTAAAAAGCTGAATTATGCAGTTAATCATAAATCTGTTTTATAATATTTTTATTTATTTTACATTCATTAACTGGAATATTCTGACTGGATACATGTCCATTTTCAGCGGAGGCCCGGGGAGAAAAGCTACAAACTTAGAAACAGATAAAGACAAGCAAGTTACAGTATATGTACAAACATATTGTATTAACATACAAGTTACAGTCTCACATTTCAGGCTTATGAAGAATACAGTTTATATACAGAAATATATACAATTATGTTACAGTTTCTCTTATCAAATCTATAGGTGCAGCTTATATACAGAGTATCTGCAAAGGGTCTATATTGAATCACTGAACGCTTAGAAAAGCGAACGCTGATTCATCGACCCCATGTAAGCGAAAGCTTACAATTTCGAACATTCAGAAGAGCGATTTTTTTTTTCCCAGGGAAAAAAAATCGCTGTTCCGAGAAACACACACACAACACACACACACCACAAACTATTTTTAATGTGGGGGGGCTGTGCCCCCCACACTCCTCCTACTTAAAAATACCAACTCCGAGACCACACTACAATAATGAAGAAGGCAAAATACCAAAGGAGGCCAAGCAATTTCTTTCCCAGGGAAAGAATTTGCTTATATGCCGCTTCGGTATTTTGCCGTTTTGCACTATAAAGTTCGATCAAGATGCATTCGAAAGAATGTGTCTTCGATCAGCTAATAGGGAACCTCTGCAAAGATATTACAGTTTCTCTTTTCAACCCTTTTAGTGTAAGAGGTTCGTTGCTATGAATTAGGCTTGCCACCCCTCCGTTTTTTTTCCGGACTATCTGGAAATCAAACTGATTCTCCGGTAGTCCGGAAAACACTGTACAAACTCCGTTATTCTGTTTCAAAAATGAAACAGACTATCAGAGTTTGTAAATCGGCTGATTTACTATGCTTCTTTACAGAAAACCATAGTAAATCAGCTAAAAGCAGGTGGCGGGAATGAAAAAAGAGGGCGTTCCCACTGAGTGATTCCATCGTGATGTCACAAAATGAGTGCCATGTGGGCGGGAGAGAGGGTTGGGTGGGCGGAGTTACTGGTGATGTGAGGGGCATGGCTTTACTCCAGTTTTAGCCGTGAAGGCAGATGGCAACCCTACTAAGAATAAGAAATTTCAGGGATATGCAAGTAGATGAGGTTTTAGTCAGGGTTAGAGCAAGGACATAACCAGTGAGTTTTAAAATACTGGGTTACATTTTTTTTTAACTAATTAAGGGAGGGGTTCAGAGTAAGGTCAAATGGGAGCGAATTCCAGGTTTTGCCTACTGAATTTGCAAACAAAGACTCTCCAGATAGGTTGTTAGCCTTAACAGATTTCACCAAAAGTTTTGTAGTGGAAAAAGTTGGTATATGTTTTTACAATTTTAGTCATTATAGAGTATTAAAGTTACAAGAGGGAAACATGATTTTTATTCACAGAAATGACTAGTAAAACAATAACCAACTGAATAAAGTTATCAAGACGAGGATTAATCATTCTGTTAGTAAAACAGTCAAATGATCCATAGTAGAATCAACTATTAAAGGATACAAAAAATGGACCCCCACCCCAAAGCAAACATCACCCACCACCAGCTCCTATCGTCATTCACCAGATCTACTGGACCTCTATCAGCCTGCTACAGTCACTACAGAACTGACGTCCAGGGCAAGTGAGGGGAACAAGGATGCTTGAGAAGAGTTATACTGATGCGGGGGAGTGCAGCCTTCTGCTCCCTCATGGCAGTTTTGCAGTATCCCAAATACTGCCCTTATGTGGTGCATACATATATCCATGTCTGTGTATTTATTTTATTTATTTATCCTTTGTTGACTGGGCTAGTTCCAATAGGCTATTAGCCTCTTTTCAGGGAAGACCTGAGGTGGTATTTATACTACTAAGGGAACTTTGGCCAGGGCATCAGGGAACTTCACCTGCTCTTTTCAATAGGTGCTGTGTATCTTTTATATCCACTTGAGTTACCACCAAAGCAGATGGGAAAGCAGTTTGACAGCTCATCTTAAGTCTTTCTGACTACATGTTTCACCACTTATGTCCCCCCTCCCCCATCTGTACAGCTTATTGAAGTGAGCCAAAGTTGTCTCCATCCCCCAAAGATGGGAAAGCCAACATCTGTCATTTACTCCTATCCTCCCCAATGGCCCCCAGTGCTTTTGCCACTAATCAAATGTTTTGTCTGGGTCACAGAAAGAGCATTAACACCTGAGCCACTGGGACACTAGCAATTTGATTATTTTTATTTCTGTTAAATTAAAAAGGTATTGAGAACTTTGTACTAGTGAGTATCCATTCTCTGATTGTCAATTTTCCAAAGGTTGATAAAAACATAGTAACAATGCACAGCCAAGCTCCTAATAGCATTGAAATGTTCTGCAACACAGGATTAGTTTTTCCGTTTGGTTCTTCTATGGAGTCTCTCATGTTAGGAATCTGCATGCCTTCCCTGGATCGAAATGGGTTTTCATATGATTCTGTGGTATTCTTCCATATCCCAAAAATATACATTAAGTGAATTGCTGATCTTTCAGTTTGCCGCTAGTGTGAGGTGTGTGTGTGTGTGTGTGTGTGTGTGTGTGTGTGTGTGTGTGTGTGTGTGTGTGTGTGTGTGTGTGTGTGTGTGTGTGTGTGTGTGTGTGTGTGTGTGTGTGTGTGTGTGTGTGTGTGTGTGTGTGTGTGTGTGTGTGTGTGTGTGTGTGTGTGTGTGTATGTGGCACAAGTACCTGCATATATGTGTCTGTGTGCATTTTGCAATAAACTTTTGAAACTTGTGTCCTTTCTGAGACACAAGTATATATATATATATATATATATATATATATATATATATATATATATGGTTTACCTTGAAAAACACGAACATGAACATGTCGAATGTTTAGAATAGTGAGGAATAATGTTGTGGGATGAAACGTCAGCTATTCTGATTGCCAGCAGTTGACACAGCGAAATCCGGTGACACCCAACCAAATACTGGACCTGCGCCCCCCGGGACCCATGGTAGCACTTGTTCCTGAGTCCAGAGTGGTAGGGAATTCTGGTGCGTTTAGGTGCTGGATTTGGTATGCAATCTTTTCGATACTATGTGTTCGTGGGGGTAGTATGTCGCTTTTCTGAGTGTATCTTTCTTAGTGTCCATAAATGCATTGTTTGCACATACATCGTACAACTATTTATAGGTAAACATATATATATATATATATATATATATATATATATATATATATGTGTGTGTGTGTGTGTGTGTGTGTGTGTGTGTATATACACACATATGCGTATGTGGAGCTTTTCTTCCAGGCCTGTGCTGAAAATGGGTTTTGTCCATCAGACTTTCTCTGTAGTCAAAGGCAAATAAGTAAAAAAAAAAACAAATGAACCTTCTAATGATTTAACTGGTGGCTTCAACTTCACCATGGACTCTTTATGAGATACCACATGTCCATCATCAGAAAAATAAAAACAAATGTTTATCTCTTCAACAGAAATATATGAAGCATCTTAGTCCAATATTTGCATGAAGAAGCATGCATCCTGGTGTCACTAAATGGACTTATTTCACCCTCATTCATTTTAAGAAAGTATGCTAAATAATTTCCTTTTTCCAAAATCAAAATGAAGCCATTTAAATACAAGTGTTACAACTATTTCCCTCCTTTCTGGTCATGGTATTTTGCCAGTGAAATTAACATGCATGGGAGAATCTTCTACGCCACCTATATGAAGAATTGGTCTAATCATTCTGAAAGATGTAGAATCCATAGCAGATATTAAGAACATTCTAAAAGATAACATAGAATGTAATCTATTTTGAAACAGGCAACCTTAGGTAATATAGAATTTTCTCAAACTTTATTGACAAACATTTCCAAGAGAAGAAATTACCACGATGAATCAGAAAGACTAATAAAAAGTTAAAGAAGCTAAAACTTTAATCAATTAAGCTTACAGACATTTGATCAGAGCATCAGAGTTGAAGTCACATTTACCTAAATATACTATCTCAATATGTCATGTGTTCATGTTTTCTTGTATACTTTTTTGTACAGTACAATGTTATGCACTTTCATATTAGCAAGATTTGTGTGGTCTAAGGTGAGTTCACATCAGGGAAATAGTGAGGCAGGTGATATGTTTCCTGATAGTGATTGCTCTTTCTTCAAGATGCAGTGACTTAAGAATGGGAATAATAAATGAAGAGGGTTACAGGGGATGCAATCAGGGCATGGCCTTTGCAAGACTTTTTTTTCATCACAGAACCTCATAAATTGAGAAACTCTGGTAAATGTGTTATGAAAATGCATATATACAGTCATTTAAAAGCTACTAAAAGTGGGCTAGTGAGATATAAGGTTCTGCAAAGTGAAAGTATGTAGTGTATCTTTTGATGAGCTCTGCATAAATGTAACACAATTTAAAAACAAAGACTTAAATATAAGTATGTGAATAAGAACTTAAGTAACATGTGTTATGAGTTAACTCATTGTTACTTTGTAATGGCTGTCATTAACCACATAAGCACAGGGTGAACAGCCTGGGAAACTGCTGGTTCATAGGTTTAACGCAAGAAATAAAAACAAGCTTTTTCAATGATTAAATGAGGGTCTATATTAGATCACCGAATGCTTAAAAAAGTGAACGGTGATTAATCGACCCTATGTAAGCGAAAGCTTACAATTTCGAACTGTCAGAACAGTGATTTTTTTTTTCCTAGGGAAAAAAATCGTTGTTCCAACAACAAAAAAAATATAAAACACTTAAACATTACATTACGTGAGGGGACTTTGCCCCCTGCACCCCCTAACACCCCCCCTATTTAAATATACCAATTTTGAGACCGCACTACAGTGCCAAAAATGGCAAAGTAATGAAGTGGCCAAGCAAATTCTTTTCCAGGCAAAGAATTCGCTTAAAAGCCGATTCGATCTTTTGCCATTTCCATCTTTTGAGTTCGACCAAGACGCATTCGAAAGAATGTGTCTTCAGTCTTCTAATAGGGAACCTTAAATGATAAGCCGGGTAGTCTCAAATGGGTCTATATTATAACATCGAAGTTCAAAAACTTTGAATGTTGTAATATCAAACCCTTTAGAGCGAAAGCTGACAATAGCAAAGCCTCGGAACATTGAAATTTTGCCTAGGGTAAGATTTTAGTGGTCTGTTCCGTGGCTTCGCTATTTACAGCACTGTGGTGCGATGGCTACGGACCGGGGTTTAGGGAAATGAGTGAACGGAGGTTACGGATTGGTTCAGGTAAGTGTGGTGCAATGATTATGGACTGGGTTAAGGTAAGTGAGCGAACGGACTGGGGTAAGGTGAGTGTGTGGTAGTTAGGGACTTTAGGGTTAGGGCGTGGGTGAGGTGAGTGTGCGGTAGTGACAGACTTTAGGGTTAGGGCTGGGTTAACTGAGTTAAAGTTAGGGCGCGGGTCAGGTAAATGTGCGATTGTGTGGATGTGAGGGTTAGGGTGGGGTAGGTGAGTTAGGATTAGGCAGCGGGTAAGGTGAGTGTGCGATAGTTAGGGACCTTAGGGTTAGGGTTGGGTTAAGGTAAGTGGGTAGCTAGTGGTGTATGTCTGGTTTAGTGTAGGGTTTCATGAAGTGTATGTGTGTGTGGATTATTTATTTTGGTGTGCTTGAGTTGTATGTTTGTCGGAACAGCAAATTTTTTCCCTGGGAAAAAATGTGCTATTCTGACTGTTCTGTTTTCTGGTGTTTCGATTGAATGGGGTCGATATTATAATATTCAATGTTTTTAGACTTTGATGTTATAATATAGACCCATCTCAAATCATAGCAAATAGAAAAAATAAAATAATAATTGAGTTTTGCAAAGACATATCCTATAATTTTTCAATCCATCATAGATAAAATTAAACAAAATTTAGTGGACATGCAATTTCCTTCAATAACTCTGCAAGGTAGACCTACAAGATCTATAATATCAGAAAAAAAATACAAAAAGCAATGAAGGTGAACTCAAGAGAAAAAACTTCTAAAAGGCATGGTGTATTAACAGACTTCTGTATATCATTACAAGAGCAACTGATGCTTTGTATCTATATATTTTCAAGATAGATACACAAGACTGTTCCGTTTTGAAGACCACAGTTGTGAGCTTTAGGCTAGTGAGACTGAAACTGCAAAGGTGGGGACAATATACTAAGTCAGAGGTTGATGTATCTCAAACTGTTCTGAGGTTTGGTGATTTTGCAGTTGTAGCTTGGCTATGAGGGTGTAGCCCCCACGTCAGTGGGTCTAGGAGTTGAAGAATTCCAGTAAAGATGCTTTAATAGATTTTTAGAGGGCTTCTAGTACACCCCTGGGATACCACCTGTGTCCCTGCTGGACAGGGCCTTTGGGTGCTGACTTGTCTAAACATGGTATAAACTCCTGGCTAGGCTTATATGGGCCTCAGGGTCAATAGCCTATTAATGTCCTATGATCCTACATTCATTGTATTTCTTCGGCAGATACACTTCATTTTTTTTTTACAGATGCAGAACTAGTAATTATGGGACTCATACTTTGGATATGGCAACACATAAAAGGCAAGATGTCTTCTACTGCCACCCATTCAGTTTTTGCTGTGCTACCTAAGCCCAACAAAACACCTAGTTCCCCCTGCAGATATTAGACCTAGGTTTCTAATCTCTACTGATACTAAACTACATGCAAATATCCTAGTCAGCAGGATTACACATTTAGTTCTAAATATTTTGCATAATTTCCAAGCTAGTTTTGTAAAGGGTAGATCTAGTCTTCATCACATTAGAACTCTATATACCAATTTTTATACATTTACCTTGACTAATCAAGTTCCAACACCATAAACTTAAAACCATGGTCAGACCCCTCTTGCATAACATGTTTGGAAAGGGCATTCCTGTTATCACACTTATTAATAGAATAGAGGTTCTCCCTAATACGATCCCTGAGCTAATAAATTTGCACATGCTACATCCTTGACAGGGAAACGTCCCAACCTTACTGGTATTACAGACATTGACAGACTTAGGTAACAGACTCTTGTAGCACAACCTATCCTTGTCCTGGGTATGCAGCCTTTTTTCTGTTTTAAAAATAGTAGAACTTTAAAGGAGGTTTTGTTTAACAGTATTTAAAAGGAAGGGAAGTACTAACATCCTTGAAGGAAGATGTGGTGGCTGTAATACCTAAAGAACCATCAGACCCAAATTAATATAGGCCTATTTCAATTTTAAACAATAATTATAAAGTGTTTATGTCTATAATAGCTAAAGGAATTGGAAAGGTGTTGCCAAAATTGATTTATATGGATCAGTGTGGTTTTGTGGAGGGGAGGCAAACATTTGGCAACATTAATAGAACAATGATGATCCAGAGGGAAGCAGAATGTAAGAAAATACCAATGTTGTTGGTGGGCCTTCATGCAGAGAAAGCATTTGACAGAGTAAGCTGGGACTTTATGAGCAGAGCAATGGAAGCATTTGCATTTCCTGATACTATAATAAGGTGAATTAGGAAGATATATGAGGGATTGGAGGCAAAAATTAATGTGAGGGAGTCCCACTCTGATAATTTGTATCTGAACAGAGGAACCAGGCAAGAGTGTCCTTTTCCCTATGTTATTTGCATTATATTTAGAGCCACTGGCAAAGAAAATAAGGGACTCAAAAATTCAAGGATATAATTGGTATGATAATCAAGAAAAGTTAACTTTATTTGCAGAGAGTATAATTTTGTATCTGATAAAACCAGAAAAAGGCATCTCAGTGGTGTGGAACATTCTGAGACCATTTGAAGTCTTTTTGGGATATAAAATTAATGAAGATATAACAAAAGCTATAGCTGTAAACATGTATTCACACATGAATTGGTTCAGTGGTACCCATATTTATGGGGACACAATAAAATGAAGTATTTAGGAGTGTGGGTTAAAAAGGATTATGTTATGGCAGCTAAGGATATGTGGGAGAGACTAAACAAAAAATACATAAACTGGGAAACTGGAAGCTCTTGATTATGGATATGGATATGGATAGCAAGACAGAAGCAGTGAAAATGTTTTAGTCCTTTTAGTTTTATAAACCAGTCAGGCATATTTTTTCAACCAGAGGAGAAGCTGTGAATAGTAATTAATAAAGAGTTGAAGGATGTTATCTGGGAGGGGAGGAGAACAAGGGTCAAGTGAGATAAGCTGATCCTTCCAATAGAACAAGGTGGTTTGGATTAACTGATTTGAAGGGATGTTTTACAGCTACACAGTTGAGGCTCATATACATAACAGAAGCAGAAGGTTATAATTCAAAGTGTAAAGGGATGATGATGAAGTGGGGGGATTCAAGAAACAAGGAGAAAGTGGGACTTTTGGAATCAGATCCTTAAGAAGAATAACAATACCCATACAGAATATTGTATTTATAAAGTAGCAAAAAGTATTCTAAGAACTAAGCTAACATGAGAATGAAGAAAGGAGATTCTGCAGATAGGGGTGACTGCAATTAGGGGTACAGAGGATAGGTAAGAGGGAGACAGAATTTACTGGAGAAAACTGGTATACTGAGGTAATGGGAGCAAATAACTACAGAGGGAAAAGTAATAGAATGGGAAGACGCCAAGAAAGCATTTGGACTGCAGGCTACCAACTGCCTTCCCAATCAGGGATTGATATCAGAGTGTAGGCAAAGGGAAAGAGACAGGAGAACCCTAAGTAAATGACCTGCTCTGTTAGAGTTTTAGTGGAATCTAGAACAGTAGCTGCTGTTAGAAAAAGGATAAATAGCACTATTGCATATACAATATTGTACAGTAACTACAGTAATCAATCAGAGGAGGTTAGAAAAGGTTGGGAAGAGGGATTGGATAAGCAGTTCACAAGCAAGCAATGGCAGGACATATGTATGGCTCCCAAATATGAACAAAGAACAGAAGACTTAGCATTTTTGCTGCAAAGTGTTTGTATAGGTATTTTTATAACCGAAGCAGTCTCCAAAGAATTTTTCCTCAAGTAGATGGCAAATGTTGGAGGTGTTATGGGGAAGAAAGAGGTAAGTGGGAGCATATGTTTCAGGAGTGTGATGAGATGACAAACTTTAAAAATCGCCTATAGAGGACTGTCAGAACTATTCATATAGGCTCAGAAATGGAAAATTTCTCTGTTAAGAGCATTCAGGATAAAGTTTTCTACCAAATACAAATAATTTGTTAACATGCATATCAATTATTCCATATATTAAGTGACTAAGTAGAACACAAAAGGTAATACTTATGAATGGAATGGTAATTATACAAACTCTCAAAACATAAGATTTTTTGGATAGATATTAGAAGGGAAGGTTTCGGTTTAACAAATTTTAAATTATATGCAGCAGTGACAGATATAAATATATGAGACTTTACTGAAAATCAATTAATGAATAACTGAGTCTTCAAAAAAGCTAATAAATACTGAAATTTCATAGAATTTAATGCAAAGCACTGACATACATACTAAGAGTAAAAATAGCTAATTGTTGCAGCAATAACCATACCAAACATTTAAAATTATAATGCAACAAAAAGATGTTCTTACAGTGGAGCTGTAAAACCACATGCACAGAAGGTGTTAAGAGATATGGAACACAAGAATCAGGTGATAAAAATGTTCATAGTTCCCTTGACACTGTATGCTGTCCAGGCATTCTCCTATGACCCAGGGAAGAGATTCTGGGAAGAAAAAAGTCATAATAAGATACATGTAAGATGACGAAGGTCCTTACGTTAAGTGAGTGAAAATATTACAGACAGTGGGAGAATGGGGATCAGCAGGAATATCATAGAGCCCCTCAGGTCAAACTGGGAAATCTACTGCAAGTCGAAATGGAAACATCTAGCACTCAGACAAGAAAGAGAAAGAGAAATACAATTAAACAATTATTAAATATCTAGCTGAAGGAATTAGAGTTAAAAAAAAGAAAAATTGTTTAGAGATATTATACTGGATCTCTAGGGCTTTCCAAGATGGCTGTTCACTGATCAACAGCTTAATTTCAGCACTCCCAGTGTGGAAAAAGAAACTGATTTATAAGGGCTGGTAATTCTGCCTGTTTTAGTAAAATTCAGTTACTAGCTAATAAGTACACTGACTTGATGCCAGCAAATAAGAAACTTTTTATAGCCTGAAAGAAAATCAACAAGAAAAAGCAAAGAGAAATACTGGCTGGGAAGAATCCAGCAGCTGTTCAGCACAAGATGGCTACCACTAATTCAGAGGAAAAATACATAAAATGTGCTCAGAGCTGATTCAAACAATGAAACACTGATGGAGTACATTGATTCAAATAACAAAAGGCAGGAAATATAGAAAAAGCTTTAAACAGCTATCCAGATGAACTGATAAAACTGCAAAAATCAAAGGTTAAAATGAAGAAAAGGCTGGCTGAGTACTAGACTACTCAAGAAGACCTGTTCCAAAAATGGTACAGTTAGAGGACAAAGCACACAGAGAAAACCTAAGATTTTCTACTGTACCAGAGAAGCTGGAAGAAACAGACTGAATTAATTTTATGAAAGCACACATAAGTAACTGAACTGGTATTCCACAGCAGGATTAATTAACTGAAAGCACACATCATGTTAGCATGCTCAAAACCTGGCCATGAAAAAGCAGCCAAGACCTGTATTAGTAATTGCGCAATCACATTAGCAGAAAGACTTGATCCTGACAAAACTGTGGCAGAATGACAAAATATTAAACATTGGAGACAAAGTGCTTGTGGAAAATGACTATTCAGTGTGCACCAGGCAGAATATATGTAAATTTATCCCAGCAATAAGGGAATGTCATGAGGCAGGTATGAGATTCAAGGAACTGTATCCAGATGTCTTCAGAATATTTTTTCCTGGAGGATCAAAGTTGTTGATGCAAGGAGGAAATACAAAATTTCTTCAACAAAAAGTGAGCCATCAAACATAAAGAGACTCTGCTTCTCAATTTTCAGATAATAAAGCTGATAGAGGGCCTTTGCCAGTGAAACCTTTTCAAATATTCCAAAGGAAAATGCTTGCGAGACAGAAAAATGCACAGGAGTTAACTAGAAGAATCAAGAGTACCATCAACTTGAATTGGAGTCTGAGGATGATAAATGGAGATGAACTGGAAGAAGACTAGCAACACTGAAATTAGTGAATAAATGTAATACTATAAAGCATCAAACCCATTTGTAAAATAAGGTTTTGCAAGAAAAAGATGCTGAGAAAGACTGGATTTTTGTTGACTTTGTTAAACATGTGGGGGGACTGACAGGCATATAACCCACTTCATGTCATTAATGTTTGGAAGGACACTAGAAGGAAAAAAAAGAGAAAGTAACTGCTCTTAAAATATTTGTATAAAACATTTCATGATACTAATTGCATGTTATATAGTAAAGCATTTTTACCAATTGTTGTATATGATAAAGAAAGGCAGAAGTCTGTACTATGAGCACACAAGTTTTATTAAATTAAATTTGAAAATTAAGCACTTTCATCCACCATGGTGAACCTCATCAGAATAAAACCCTCATGTAAACACCCTGTATATATGACACTTATCATCACCCCACCCAAAAACACTACTGGGTAATTAAGTAATTAGAAAATTAAAAAAAAAAGATTATAAATGGTACCTAACACTTCAGCTTCTATTTAAAGGAATACACACCATTTAAATGATATTCAGTCAGGATGGGTATTGGAATAGGACAACAAAATCAACAAGTTAACTATAAAATGTTAAATTCAGCATAGATAGCATTCTTAAAAGATAAGAAAATTTATATGAATAAAATTCCCAGTTGTCCATAATAATTTATGTTAAAATATTTGAATACACACATATTGTTAGAGAATAAATATATATTCAAATAATAACCATCAAATCTAAACTTTTCATAAACACTTACTTATTAAAACATCCTTTTTTGAAAAATAAATTTTCAAAAACTTGTCAAAGTGCTATCCAGTTAAAATATTTATAACATTAACCTGCTACAAAAATGAATGTCCATCTACAATATACTTGCATGGATTACAATGTCTGCACTTTTTCATACCACCATCATCTTCTCTGTTTGTCATCTCTAACAAGGATTTAAAGGAAAAATATTTTTGATAAAAAAAAATGGTTGTGCCCCTATTATACTGTATTGCTCCCCAGTCATGATGAATGATTACCAGTTGTTAATAATTATGCTCTTAATGTCGTAAAAATCTAAGTTATAGTTAAGGTCCATGGCCTTGCTGAAATCCCTCCCAAATGTCTCTTCAGTATTGTTTTTGTTAGCCACATGTCCTTTTCCTAGCAGGGGCTCATAAAAGTTTGCCTCCCATTTGTTAATTGTTTCATCAACTAATACTCTTATAAAGGGTACTGGATAGCCTTGAATTACTAATAATTTCAGGTTTACCTACTTCCTTTTTAAAAAGTTTAATAAGAAGACATCATTCTAGCTATTCTCACCATTTATCCTTTATCCAGGGCTTTTTTCTGATGTTTAAGGTACCAACTAGTAAAATGAAACAGTATATTAGAGTATGTTGGCTTTCTATATGCATTTGACTCAAAACTTATTCTCTATTTTTAGTAATGATCACATCCAAAAACTTAATGATGTTACATTAATAATTGACAGTAAAATCTAAGAAAACTAGTAGTTTTATTTATAAATTCAAAAAATTTATTCAGTTGTTCAATCTTCCCAGTCCAATATATAATAATGTTGTCCAAATAACATGTATAAAGTGACCATTTATTGAAATACATAGAGTCCAAAATAAATCTATTTTCCTGATTCGGTCATCAAAGCTTTGGCAAAAATTATGGTGCAGGAGGCACCCATAGCCTTCCCTGTACTTTGTTTGAATAATTGGCTCTCAAAGTAAATAAAATTGTTCACTACCACTTCCATTAAATCTGTCATAAGTTTAATTTTAGTGTGATCAAACATACTTTATCAACACAAATAGTCATAGAACCATTCTAACTCTACATGGTGAGGGATAACTGCAAAAATGGTGACAAAAATTAAGTCTTGATCAACGATACTCTGATCGGCCCTTTTCAAGAATTCCCATGAATTTTTTTAGTAAATGTGATATACTTGTACCCACATATTTAAGTTGGCCATTTAAGTAAGATGCTATAGTGAAAGTCTTAGAACATTTTGCATCAACTATAGGACATAACGGGGGATCACATACATTTTTTTGTATGTTTGGGATCCCACAAATTGTGGGTGTTTGAGGATCCATCACCTTTAAAAATTCATACTGCTTTTGAGAAAAAAGACTTTGTGTCAAACAATCTTCCAACATAACAGCTATTTTATAATAGGCCACATTTATTTGGTTGAGACACTTCCTTATAGTTGTCAGTAAAAAATTATGTCAAACGTTTTGTTGATGTAGTCATTTACATTCATCACAACTAACCTCCCCTTTATCTGGTTTCATTAGTCTAATCTGTCTGTGATCTGCAATTTGTTTTAATAAAACCTCTTCATATTTTTTAAAGATTGTAGTTCTGATTTCTTGTTTTGTTATAAAGTATTTTCCTAATAATGTCTTCATGGCACTTTTCAAAAATCCCAATGAGAGGCTGTAAAGGGGGGGGGGTGAATGTACTTGGTCTCATGTATAAACTGTGCATGTTATTGTTTTTCTCAGCCTGTTGTCCATAAAATATAACCAAATTAAGTTTGCATGCATAGAGTTTTAAATCTGTTAAAATTTCATCTATTCTAGCTCTTCTACAGGGTATAAATGTAAAGAACTTTTCAGACAATTATAGCCACTGTTGGTCAATCTTAACTTCAGTATAATTACATTTTTTTTAAATATTTACTGCCATTGTAAATAATGACAGGATTATTTATCTCCTGTAGTAACCCATCCTGTTGTTATTCTTCCCCCTTCTGTTGTAATTGTAGTTCCATTCCCTCTGTTCTTATTTTTTTTTTATCCTTTTCGATCGCCTCAATTCTGGGTAATCTAAAGGGAAGTCACTGTCATTATTGTGTTCCTGAACAATTTCTTTTTCAAAGTTGACACAGTTTTGTACATGAGCCCCTTATCTAAATCCTTCACTGTTTTCATTAAGGTTTTCCCTATATACATACTGGTCCATCTTTTTATAAGGGGGATAGCCATCCCTTTTTCATATTTCACTTTATCCCTAACATATTTGTTTTCTTTTTTCACTCTAACAGCTGCAATTTTGTTGAACACATTGCAAAATTCAATAGTCCTTTCAGTAAATAGTAAATCTGAAGTTAAACTTTCTTTCAAAATATTAATTTCATTAAGCAACATGTCCATTTCTCTCATATGTTTGATTAAAATTTCCAAGTGTTCACAGCCTTGCCTGTTAAATAAGTTCACTGTATAAAGTTGAACCTACAGTCATACATGTAGGTTATTTCCACTACCATAATACTTTTGGTACTCTACTGACAAGAACACATTCCTTTAAATAATTTACTTCTATTTGACTCTTGTGATATTTTAAAAGTTTCACCTCAAATAACTGAAGCTGCTTGTTAAATGGTCCATGACCTTCAATGGGTTCATATACTTGCTACAAATATCTTGGTGTAATCATCCAGCCATTCTTTTAAAGTACATTTACGTGCTCTCACCCTGATAGACTCGTGTCCTTTTCCATTGGTGGTTCAGTCAGAGGCTTTGCATTGCCGACAGCAATGCTAGCAAAGTTGTTCCTCTGCCCTAGTGTAATTAGGGAATCATTTAAAGCGAAAACATTCAAATCTCCCATATTCGAAGGGTGTGAACCAGTTACACCATCATATTTTCCATGTTGGCTAATGAAATACCCAAACATTTGAGACAACAGTTGAGCAAGCAAACTCAGGTTTCCAACAGACACAATAATATTGTCTAGGGACTGAGCAAAATCCCATCATGTGCCTCCAGTACTGTTCCCAGCTATTACTCCAACAAAGAACAGCAAAGAAATTTGAAAAACCAAGAAAAAAATCCAAGAAGAAGTCCATACTATGAGCACACAACAAGTTTTATTAAACTAAATTTATATTTAAGCACTTTTGCCCACCACTGTGGGCTTCATCAGAATAAAACCCTCATGTAAACACCCAGTATATATGACACTTATCATTACCCAGCCCCAAAACACTATTGGGTAATTAAATAATTAGAAAATTAAAAAGCATTACAGACAGTACTAACACTCCATCTTCTATTTAAAGTAACACACACCATGCAAATGATATTCAGTCAGGATGGGTATTGGAATAAGACAACAAAAGCAACAAAGTTAACTATAAAATGTTCTGTTCAACACAGATAACATTCTTAAAAGGTAAGAAAAATTATATAAATAAAATCCCAATTGTCCATAATAACTTATTATATTATGTTAAAATACATTATTGAAATATTTGAATACACACATATTGTAGAATAAATATATTCAAAAAATGACCATTAAATCTAAGCCTTTCATAAACACTTATTAAAACATCCTTTTTGAAAAAAAAAATTAAAAAGTCAAAGAAAGTGCTCACTAATTAAAATATTTATAACAATTATAAGTATAAACAGGGCTACAGATGAAGCACATTAGCTATGGATACTATTTCATTGCAACCTATGCCATTGTTGGAATTGCATTTTAACTGCCATCTTAAGTCTTTCCTTTCAAGAATGTCTTTCCATGGCCCAACCAATGTTCCCAATGTTGTGTATGACATAAAATTTAAAATTGTCTGTAATGTTTTCTTTTATATGCTTATATAATGCATTGCATTAATCTTTTTTACTAATGTCATAAACATTTTGATAAATTCTCATCTTTAAATGTTTTTCAGTTTTCCCTATATAAAAGGTGGGACACAGTTGGCACTGTGCTCCACAGACCACTCTTGAACTAAAACACATATCTTTGATAGAAAATCACCCAAATCTGCTATAAAAAATGAATGTCCTAAGATGCACTTGTATGCATTACAATGTCCACACTTTTTTATACCACCATTGTCTTCTCTAATGTTTGTCCTCTCTAATAATAATTTAAAAGAAAAATATTTTCAATAAACAATGGCTGTGCCCCTAAAATATTGTATTGCTCCCCAGCCACGACTAATATTTGCCAACTGTTAATAATTATGTTCTTAATGTTGTAAAAATCTAAGATATATTTAAGGATCATTTTCTTGTTGAAATCCCTCCCAAATGTCTTTTCAGCATTGCTTTTGTTAACCATATGTTCTTCTACTAACAGGGGCTCATAAAAGGCTATATCCTGTTTGTGAACTACTTCATCAACTAATACTCTTACAAAGGGTACTAGATAGCCTTAAATTACTAACATCTTTTCAAGTTTATCAACCTCATTTTTAAAAGCTTCATAAGAAGACACCATTTTAGCTATTCTCACCATTTGTCCTTTAACAAGGTATTTTTTTCTGATGTATAGGGTACCAACTGGTAAAATGAAGCAGTGTGTTGGATTAGGTTGGTTTTCTATATATATCTGACTCAAACACGCCTTGTTCACTTGTTCTCAGTAACTGTCACATCCAAAAATGAATGCTGTTACATGAATAATTGATGGTAAAGCTAAGAAAATTTGCAGTTTTATTTATAAATCAAAAAATGTATTCAGTTGTTCAACACTCCCAGTCCAAAATATAATAATGCCATCCAAATAATGTACATAAAATGTCCATTTATTGGAATATATATAGCTCAAAATAAATCTGTGCTCCCATTTGGCCATCATAACCTCCCAAGAGATATTTTGAAACCTTTATGAAAATTTGAATAAAGCAGGAAAATTCTAAAATCAAGAAAAAACACAAATGGAAATGTTTATAGAATACTTAGGCATGCCAAGGTCACAGGTAGATGAGGCTCAACAACTACCAGTTAAGATAGGAAGAGATGATAAAGACAGTGACATATAATAAATCTGCAGGAAAGTCTCCAGGAATAGATGACATTCCTGTGGAAGAAGCTAGGAGGGAAAAAAGTGATTGAGATCTGAAATGTTTTAACAGTATTTGAAAATGAGAGGAAGTACCAACATCCTGGAAGTAAGCTGTAGTGGCTGTAATACCTAAAGCCGGTAAAGACCAATCAGACCCAGCTTCATATAGGCCCATTTCAATTTTAAATCATGATTATAAAGTATTTATTTCTATAACAGCTAAAAGAATGGCACAGGTGTTGCCAAAATTAAAAGATATGGATCAATGTTTTTAGAGGGGAGGCAAACATTTGAGAACATTAATACAACAATGATGATCCAGAGGGAAGCAGAATGTAAGAAAATACCACTGTTATTGGTGGGTCTTGATGCAGAAAAAGTATTCAACAGAGTAAGCTAGGATTTTATGAGAAAGGCAGTGGAAGCATTTGCATTCCCTGATTCAATAAGGTTAATGAGGAGGATATATGAGGATTGGAGGCAACAAATAAATAAATAATAAAGTGGGCTGGTTCCCCTATCACAAGCTGTATCTGAAAAGAAGAAGCAGGCAGGGGTGTCCTCTTTCCCTTTTGTTATTTGCATTTTAATTAGAACCACTGGCAAATAAAATAAGGGACTCAGAAATTCAAGGATATAACAGGTATGTTAATGATGAAAACTTGGCTTTATTTGCAGACAATATTATTTTGTACCTGATAAAAGCAGAAAAGGACATCTCAGTGTTGTGGAACATTTTGAGACAGTTTCAAGTCTCTTTGGTATATAAAATGAATGAAGACAAAACAAAGGCTATAGTTATAATTTACATATCAACAAATTAATTGGACCATCAATACCCATAGTTATGTGCACAGGATAAAATAAAGCATTTAAGAGCATGGGTTAAAAAGGATTCTGTTATGGCAGCTAAGGATATGTGGGAAAATAATAAGCAAAAGATAATACAAAAACTGAGAAGCTGGAAGCTCATGTTTATGGATATGGCTAGTAGGATACAAGTAGTGAAAATGCTTTTAGTCCTTTTAGTTTTACATACAGATCAAGCATATTTTTATCAACCAGAGGAGAAGTTGTGGATAGTAATTAATAAAGAGTTGAAGGGTTTTATCTGGGAGGTGAAGAGGGCAAGATTGAGTGGGATAAGTTGATCCTTTTAACAAAACAAGGTGGGTTAGGATACCTAATATGATGGATCATATACATAACACGAGCAGAAAGCTATAAGTCAAAGTGTAAAAGGGTGATGATGAAGCAGGGGGTGAGGAATTTAAAAAATAAGGAGAGAGTGTGGTTTTGGATGCAGATCCTTGAAGAGAGTAACAAGAGACATATAGAATATTATATTCAAAAAGTAACAGCAAGTATTCTAAAAAAAACATGAGAACAGAGAAAGAAGATTCTGGTGATAGGGATGACTGCAATTAGGGATGCAGAGGCAAGAGGGGGTTGGAATTTACTGGAGAATACTGGCAAAGGGATCAATTTATGTTTGAATAAAAAGGCAATGGGAGCAAATAACTAAAGAAGGAAAGGTAATAGAATGGGAAGAGGTCAAGGTGCCATTTGGACTGCTGGCTAAAGACTGCCTTCCCTATCAGGGATTGATATTAGAGTATAGGCAAAGAGAATGGGATATAGAGTCATAAGTGAAAGGCCTGCTCTGGTAGAGTTTTTAGCTGAATCTATAATATAAGCTGCTGTTAAAAAAAAAGATAATTAGTAGGGTATATAAAATTTTGCATGATAACTGCAGGAATCAATTGGAGGAGGTTAGAAAATATTGGGAAGAGAGATTGGCTAAACAATTCAAAAGGAAACATGAGGACATATGTATGGCTCCAAAATATGCAAAAAGTATATAAGATTTAGGCTTTTTGCTTGGAAGAGTTTGAAAATGTATTTTATATACCCCAAGCATACTCCAAAGACTTTTTCCTCAGGTAGACACCAAAGGTTGCAGGTGATTTTGGGAAGAAAATGGTAACTGGGAACATAAGGTTTGGAAGTGTAATGAGCTGGCAGACTTTGAAAATTCCTTACAGAGTACTCCACCAGAAATATCAATGAGCAAATGAATGTACCAAGCAAATTATTTTCTTGAGCTAGGATACAGGATCTGAATTGTCTGTACATAATAAGGCCTTGTTAAGTTTAATTCTGGTGGCTGTCAAAAAATCAACTAGAAAATGGAAATTAAAGTGCAAATCAACTGCATTTGAAGTAATGAATATTGTAACAGAGATAAAATAACTGTAAGTAGGATCTTTAGAAAAGGTAAGAACAAATTACATAGAAAAAATGGACATTTTTGGGAACAATACATGCAAAATAATGTTTTGGAGGAGGAGTGAGATTTAATGGATGGCAGGAATTGGTCAATCTATATAATTCTGGACTGATGACTATTGTATAAATGAATTTATGTGATGTATAATGTTTACAACTGTGAACATGTTAACATGACTTGTTTTCTTTTATGTAAATGCATGTTTGCCTTTGCCTTAAGTGATAATTCTGTAAAGGTATTAAAACACATGTGGATCTCTAAAGGAAACAATAAAAAGGCATGCTTACCTGACATGGAAATTTGAACTGGCTCCCATATGAATAGGAAGACAAGGACTTAGAAGTGACTCAACCATAACTGAAAGATGGTGGAAAAAGCAAAGAAGGTATATTACTGGGAACAGCTAAAAAGGGAGGGTGAGAGAATAAGTTAGAAAGTATGCAATGAACTATATAATATACTCAGAAGGGAATCATTAGAATGTAAAGGACTATATAACATATTGACAATGACACAAGAATAAAGAGGAGGAAACTGACACTGCTGGACAGAATTCAAATGATGAGAGATGACTGAAATGAAAAGCTAATAACAATAGGTTGGTCATCAGGCTACAGGTGCATAAGAACATAACAGAGAATATGAAACTGAAATAATGAGGGATTACTGGAAACAAATTTATAAAGCACCAAAGATGGCAACAAAATGTAGAAGATTTAGGATGTCTGACAGGAGGTGCTTGCACAAATATTTCTATAACCTGTACAAAATATCTAAGATGCTCCATGGAGTCAGTAATGAATGTTGGAGATGTGATCAAAAAGAGGTGGGAAACTAGGGACATAGCTTTTGGAGCTGCAGTATGCTAACAAAATATATAAAAAAGAAGTTATGTACTTACCATAAGGTTCCATGTGTCTTGTCCATTTTTACCTTTTCCTCACTGATGTGTTCAGATATGACCCTTGGATCCGACTCGGCCATTATCAAAGCTCATGGTCACAAATTTTGCTCTTGGACACCCCCCCCCCCTTTACTCAGAGGGCACTTCATGCATTACCTCAGATCTTGTTTGCTAACTACAGATATATACATATGAATATGCATATATAACATGCATGCACAATAAATAAAAAGGAAAGAAGGACCCCCAGAGCAATGAAAAGTATACATATATTTATAGAAACTTGAAAAATCTTAAGCAACAGCTCTGCTTTCCGAATTTAAGTTCCTCTAATGAGATAGTTTCGACAAGCTTGAATTATGGCACTAAGAGATGTAGTTCTTGTCCACAGTGCCAGAATATTGATGAGTCCAGATATTTTAGAAACCCTAACACAGGTAAATTGTGGGAAATTCGATGTAGTTCTAATTGTAGTACTAGAAACGTTGTTTATGTTGCTTATTGTCAGATTTGTTTTAATTTCTATGTGGGCAAGACGAATAGAACGCTCAGGGAGCGTATACAAGATCATCAGTATTGTCTTGCTAGAGAACAGAATTACAGTGCTCTGGCTAAGCATACGCTCTCTATGGGTAGTGAGCATGTGTTTGCCTTTCAGGTATTACACGTTCAACATTTTGGTGTTAGGAGGGGGGATATTACCAACCTGACAGAAGAGGCAGAATTGAAGTGGATACTTTGTTTGGCAGCACATAGGGGTAGGGGCTTAAATGAGTATGTGCCCCTCAAGCCTGCACTTAAAGCTAGACCACTTAAGTAATATATTTTGTATACATCATATATATGGGAATCGAGTTTAGCATTTGTTATTAATTGTACTAATGTCTAATTATTTGTAAGAGTTAGTTTAATATATTGTAAGAGCTAGTTTAATATATTGTTTTTAATAATGATTTATTTTATGTTTAATACAAGTTTTAATTAGCATGACTAATGCTGGATGTGACGTATAAATAAGGGCTGTTTGAATCTTGAGAACACGTCTGATGAAGCGGAAGTTGTATGTCCGTGAAAGCGCTAATGTTTTGTAAACGAATAAATTCTTGTTTTTACCTGGTGGTGTTATACGTTGACTTTTGGAAGGAGTACTTGTTGAACTTTGAAGGAATTTATCTAGCAGTACGCTCTGTGGATTATATGTGATTGATGAACTTCCTCTTTGAGATATATCACTATTACGCTGGTTCTATTTTGTGCTTTTGAGAGGTTTCTTCTACACACTGTTTCTGCTATGCATTTGGGTTGATTCATTGATTTGACTTTCTGTGTTTGGGCTACTTTTAATCAATATATATATATATATATATATATATATATATATATATATATATATATATATATATATATATATATATCCCTCAAAAGAAGTTGAAGCCATTGCAAGTTTACACTGAGTAAAAAAGAATGTATAGGACATCTCAATCTATCAGTAGTGTGGGTAGGGGGTTGGTGGGTGGTTTGTGGGGAAAAAGTGAAAATGGACAACACACATGGAACCTTATGGTAAGTACATAACTTATTTATGTGATGTCAATTTTCACCTTATCCTCACTGATGGGGCAGATTCCTTAGCATCCTTTATCTTGGGTGACTCAAGGGAGAATATTCTTCAGAACCATAGACCCAAATGCCGCTCTACCACTGGAAACCAAATCAAATTTGTAATGAGTAATAACGGTATGATGTGTGGTCCATGTGGCTGCCATGCAAATACTGTCCAATGAAACCCTGGATTGGAAGGCAGAAGTAGCGGCCATGGCTCTAGTAGAATGTGCTTTAGCAGGCCTTGGTAATTGCTTATTCTGTAAATGGTAAATATAAAAAATACACTGAGACAGCCATTTGGCTACAGTCACCTTGGACACAGGGAGACCTTTTCTAGTATCCAAAAAGGCTACAAACAGCAGATCAGTTTTTCTAAAAACCTTTGTCCTATGAAGACAGAAGCGTAACTGTCTATGAACATCAAGCAAATGTAAAAAATACTCCCATTTTTCTGAAAATTGGGAAAGAAAACTCGTAATTCAATAAGCTGATTCAATGTATTTTCTGAAACCACCTTGGGTAAAAAGGAAGGGTTAGTATGGAGGAAGACTGCAGCCTTATGAAATATCAAATAGGGTGGTTGAGATGATAAGGCTTGCAGTTCATAAACTCTTCTAGCGGACATGATTGCCACTAGGAAAAAGGTCTTCCAAGAAAGGAATTTCAGGGCACAGTGTGCTGCTGGCTCAAACGGGACAAATGATATGCCTTAAAACAAAATTCAAGTCCCACAGAGGCAAAGAGTCTTTGCCCAGGGGCTTTAAATGTATTGTTCCTTTCAAAAAAGCTCTGCAGAGTTTGTGAGAAATTAATGGAGACCCATTTTCACCCAAACAGAAATTTGATATGGCTGCTAGTTGTACCTTAACTGTAGCTGCAGCTGCACCATCATTAAAACACTGTGCTAAGAAATCCAAAACTGTATGAACACGAGTGGTGAAGGGGTCTATGCCAAGACTTTTAGCCAAACAAACAAAACATTTTCACTTACTGAGATAAATCTTATGAGTGGAGGGTTTGTGAGATGAAAGAATATTGTGTCAGATAGGGGAAGAGAGAAGGGGTCCAGAATCCAAGGTTCATTCAGAGGAAGAGGCCACAGGAAGGGGAACCAAATCTATCGGGGTCAATAGGGTGCAATTAGAATTATTGTCCTCATCAACCGATTGGCTTTCTATAAAAAGGCTGGGATCAACAGGGTAGGAGGAAAGGCATATAGAAGTCGTGGGGGCCAATTATAGGTTCATAGTTTGGTACTAGGCTATCTGCCTGAAGGCATTTATAAGCCTAGCCAGAATGTGTTGGCTTTCGCCACCTCCTTAGATTAGTTCCCTGTGCCTTTGTCCAGCATAGCCACTGAAGTGATCCCCGAGGTAAACTTTCTGTTTCCCATCAACTCATCAAGGTTTCTTTTGAAGACTGTTAGCGAGGAGCTTTGCCTAATGTAGATTGGGATCTTGTTCCAAAGCATGGGAAGTCTCTGGGACAGGAATCTATCCCTCCAGCATGTCCTATTTATTGTTGTGGTGAGGTTTAGATCCCTAGAGCATGTGGGTCGAGGGGATAAGGTTTTCTTTAGGTGGAGCATGTCCATCAATTTTGGGTTGGACATGGCCTTGTATGTCAGGCAGAGATCACCTCTGCGTAGGTGGTATGCAACCGAGTACAACTGGACTTTCTTCAGTCGTGCTACATAAGGCATCTGTTTGAGGCCAGTGATTCTGTTGGTGAGGTACTTCTGTGGTCTTTCCAGCTGTTGCAGGTGTCTTGTAAGGTACATCCCAAATGGGGCGTTGTACTCTATGATTGGTCTGATGAGTGATGAGTAGAGGGGCACAATGACCTTTTTTGATCTGGATGCGAACCCTTTTGTGATTAGGTGGGCCATGTAGAAGGATTTTCTAACCACTTTGGCAATGTCATTATCAAAGGTGAGATTACTATCTACTTGGGTCCCCAGATCCCTTATTACGTCTTCCGCATTTAGGGGACTACCACCTATGTGGTAGTTTGTGGGTACTTTGTTTTTTCCAAAGGGGATGACTATGCACTTTTTGGCATTTAGCTTGAGGCAATGATTTTGACACCAGGTATCTGTCTCAGTGAGGCCCTTTTGGAGGATGTCTGTGTCAGCCAAAGTGTCAATTATAGCCCCTAGTTTGCAGTCGTCTGTGAACCTGGTCAGCCATAGTCCTCCTGTGCTTGCCTGTACCTCTGAGAAGTATATGCCGAACAAGAGGGGTCCTAGGACTGAGCCCTGAGGAACGCCACTTGTAACCAGTTTAGAGTTGGACCTAGCTCCCGCAACTCTCACCATGTGGGTTCTGTCCATGAGCCAGTTGGCAACCCATCTTGTGATGTAGGGGTTTATGTTCAGGCTGTTGAGCTTGTCTATAATACCAGAATGGGGAATGGTGTCGAAGGCCTTAGCAAGGTCTAAGGTAGGCTGTGTGTACCACCTTTCCCTCATCTATAGCCTTGGTAACTGTCTCAAAGAAGTCCACCAGGTTTAGGAGGCATGATCTGCTCTTAACAAAGCCAAACTGGGTAGGGTCCAGTGTTTGGAGGTTCCCAATGTCTCTGTTAATGAGTTCCATGATGATGCGCTCCATAGCCTTGCAGACCAAGCTAGTCAGGCTTATAGGGCAATAGTTCCCGAGGTCCGTTTTGGCTCCACCTTTGTGGAGTGGAACAGTTGCTGTGCACCACTCTATGGGCATGTAGCCTGTGGAGAGGCTGAGTTTGAACAATGTGTTTAGGTGAAGGGTTAGTTCATCTTTGAGCTTGTGTAGGATGCAGCCTGGGACACCACCCGGTCCCATTGATGCTGTGTTTTTGGCTTTGGAGAGGGCTGTTTTAACCAGAGTGTCTGTGATTTCAGGGACTCTGCATTCTTTTGGTATGGTTATGGGCCCTTTTGGGGGTGACAGGGGGGTGAAGTTTGCGCTGAACGTGTCTGCCAGGATAGTGGCAATATCAGTCGGTTCAGTGTATTTTGTGCCATTCTGCACTAACTCTGAGCAGATCTGAGCATTGCCACTTAGATTCTTGACATAGTTAAAGAATGCCTTGTGGTTATCTTTGGAGTCCTTGGCAATTTTTCTTTCAAAGCTCACCTAGGATGATTTTATGAGGGATCGTAGTTTCTTGCTCATACTGATCAGGGATGTCTTCCCTTCTTGGGATTTTACTCTTTTCTGTACTAGTTTCCTCCTTCTGTTGTATAGCTTGTTTATGGCAGGAGTCCACCAGACTGGTTTCCTTTTCTTGGAGGAGTGAGTCTTGGTTTTGCTTGGGATGGCACGATCCATGCATTCTTGTAGCTGCCCAGAGAAGCGCATCCCTCGACCACTCCCCAGAGGGGGAATCTGGGTGGAATAGTTGCTGCAATTGATGTTCATTGGAGAGGTAAAAGGTTCACAGCAAGGCTGGCCCCATCGACAGAAAACCATGTCCTCCACTCTTTGATTGAGGGACCACTCTTGAGGGAATAGAATAGTTCTGCTTTGTCTGTCTGCAATCATGTTGGACTTCCACAGAATGTGTGTTGCTATCAGAAAATGGTTGAACTAAATTACCCATTGCCAAACCTGAGAGCTTCTTGCCATAGGGGTTAAGAACAGATTCCACCTTGTTAATTGATGTACCAGTTTACAGACATATTGTCTGACTGAACTGCAATAGTCCCCTGAGGGAGAGAGTCCTGAAATGCTTGCAACATCAGAAGCAATGCTCTCATCTCTGGGACAGTTATATGCAGAATGGTCTTGATTGAGGACCTGGTGCCTTGGACTGCCTTCCCCAGATAACGCCTCCCATCTGGGAAGCATCTGTGGTCACAGTCGCTTTGGGCCGTGGAGAAACAAATGGATGACCTTGAGACACTTGACTGGACTGAAGCCACCAGAGAAGGTTCTGCTTGCAAAGACTGGTGAGGTGAATCGTGAAGGACATGGGAAACTCTAGGAAGGACCATTGTGCTGACAGGAGAAATTGGAGTATTCTCATGTGGTAATGTACTAATGGAACTAGGATGATTGCTGTGGCCATAGAACCAAGAGTCTGTAAGACTAGGTGAGCCAGTATCAAATTTCTGTGAAGTAATACTCTGACCTGAGACCTGTTCATCATCACTCTTTAGAGTTGCAGCTTGGCTACCATCTGATTTGTATTCAGGATTGCACCTATGAACTCAAGGTTTTGCATGGGTTCCAGAGAAGACTTTTTGAGATTTACCATGATACCTAAGAGTGCAAAACTCTCTAGAATGTAGTCTCTTGTGCAAATAAGAAAATGCCTGGTCGGGGAGGTAATGAGCTAGTTGTCTAGCTATGGAAATACCGGAATCCTTGTTGCCTCAAGTGAACTGTTACTATTGCCATGCATTTGGTAACACTCTTTGGGCTGTAGTGAGTCCAAAGGGCACAGCTCAAAATGGATAGTGACTGGCTCCCAAACAAAAGTGCAAGTGTCTTCTGAACCATCTGTCTATTTTTATGTCATAGTAGGTGCCCTGAAGGTCTGTAGAGCACATCCAATCGTCCTTTTCCAGAAAAGGTAGAATAGACTGAACCATGATCATCCGAAATTTTGATTTTTTTTTTTTTTTTTACTGATTTGTGGAGTTTGCTGAGATACAGAATAGGTCTCCAGCCCCCTCTTTTCTTTGGAGAGCCTTGGGTAAGTTCTAGATTCGATTAAGTCTGATGGGACTTCATGGATGACTCTTTTGTTGAGCAGCTTTTGAATTTGAATGGCTGCCCATTACAGTTGACTGGGAAGGATGTCTGGGATCCTTTTGATTATCAGAAGGGGTTGTGAAAAAGGGATAAAATAGCCCTTGGATATGATGTTCTGCACCTATTTGTTGTTTGTTATTCTTAGCCAGGCATGTAGGTTGAGAGACAGTCATTCCCCAACTGCCTTCAGGGCAAAACAATTGAGCCTCCCTTTAGGAGTGCAGGAAGGGTATACCAAATAATGATTCTCTGGAGCCCAGTTTGGCAGACACCCCCCCCCCCCGCTGCAAGGGCAGTGTCTTGCATTATTGTTCCTCCCTCTGCCTCTGGGGCAACTCTCAACATGTGTATCCTGGAAAGAACCCTGCAATATTCTGAACCACATCTTTCTGTCACCCCTTTGACCCTTAGAGTAGGGTCTTTGAGGCATGGAAAAACATATGCCCACTGCAGACAGGGTCTTGCCTTCCTGTTTACACCTGGTAAGCGTCTCTTTCACTTTCGGCCCAAAAAGGGGTGAGCCATCAAAAGGGGCATTCAGAAAGGAAGACTTAAAAGGTTCCATGAAGTCACAAAGGTGAGGACATAGAGATGCCTGAACCTGCTGCCCTGCAAGTTCCATCCACTGCATGGGAAATTAGATGCATGGAAGCATTAGCAATAGACTGTACAGTGGCGAGCTGGGAAGAAAATCTGTCTTGTGACCCCTCAGCTACTATTCCTTCAAGGTAATCTGAAAGCTCTTTGATCAGATCTCTCTGCAGCCTAGTAAAATGAGCCAGGTAATTCAGGGACTGTAAAGCAAAGGTCACTGATGAAAAGACATGCTTCCCCACACCTATCCATCATCCTAGAATATTAGGAGGACAGAGTGGAACTAATCTCTTTGAGTTTCTTTTTTTTTGCTGCTGCCACCACAACCATGGCATCCACCACAACCTCCTTGGTCCAAACTTTCTTGTCTATAGGGGATGTAATAAATTTATTTGGTCTCCGAGGGATAGGCTCAAGAGAGTCTGGGGGTCTCCCACTGCTTTTTAGAAATTAATTCAATAAGTTTTTCTGAAGGCGGACTCACCCAAGATGAGGAAGGTTTGAGAACCAAAGGCCTTCAGGTATACTGACTCCTCTGGAGAAAGGCTGCTGGACTGCCAGCCACCTCTCTGCTTCAAAACTTCAAGGATGTCCCCAAAGGGTACATCTTCAGGAGGTGACCATGGGGATCTGTCTCCTTCATCGAGGTCAGTATCAGAGGTGATTGACTCCTCAGGTGAATCTAAATGCTTCATTTTGAAAGTCCTCTTCCTAGTGACCTCCTTGGTGGGATACTCTGGGAAGGTTTCAGAAGAGGCAGGGTATCAACTGTGGTATCATATGGCCCAGGTTCTCACTGTCCCTGTGGAAGAGATGGCTCAGAAGGAAGACACTCTGGCTGAACAAAGGGGGTCTGGAGATCTGAAGACAACCCAGCCCGAGAGGCTGAAGAAGCCATAGCCCTTTTCAGAGCACCAAAAGCAGTCTGCTCCCGAACCAAGTAGGTCTCCGGATCTGACAAGGAAATAGTCATAACTGTCACCCTCTCAGCTCAAGAAGACAGAATGTCAAAGGATGAAACCAGAGCAGAACTCACCCAAGCCGAAGCCCCTAGGACCAAGGACCATGGACCAATCCAAAAGTTGAGTTGATACCCGATCTCTGGATCTGACCTCTGTGAAATGGCTCCAAGAGTCCTCCAATGCCTACAGATGTGGATGAACTCAAGGCAAATGTCTGATCTGAAGGAGAAATTCTCTGATCAGAAGTTAGATGGATCTGGATGTTCGAATCTCTTGACTCTGAAGCTTGGAAAGAAGTTGGAGGAATGGGAATTAGGTTGGGAGACTTGGTTGGATCCAATGCCTGGGGAATCAAATCCAACAAAAGCTTGGCTAGTGCCAGAATGCTTAGGAGTCTTTGTACCAGTCTGTCCATGTCACCATCTGAGAGGCTTCTGGTGGACCGAGAAGATAAGGCTGGAGACCTAGGCCTAGATCTGGATGGGGAAATAGTCTCAACCAATGTCGGACTACCAGTCTGGTCCAATCTTATCAGAGCCAAAGGACCTGACTGCTAGGAGGATCTGTCTGAACCAGCCTTAAATATACTTGGATTTGAAGGCCCTGATGGATCTGGTTGTTTAGATTTTTTTGCTTGATGGCTCTGAATCATCTTTCGGAGTTGAAGGGTGTTGTTTCTGAGGTTTGGAGTGGTTTGAGGACGGACAGTCCAAACCAGCAATGGCTTCAGAGAAAGGAAGGCGCCCTTTCAACAACAGTTTGTTTTTATGGTCAACCAAGGCCCTTTGGTTGAAGCCGTGACATATGCTACAGCCTACTTGCAGGTGTAATGCTCCCAAACAATACACACACATAGTGTGTGAATCACTTAGAGGCATTTTCTTGCCACACTTTTCACATTTTTTGAAGCCTAAAAACTTGTCTGGTTTGTCGGCCATAGTATACAAGAAAAGCTCAGACTGCACACATAAAGAAATCAGACATGCACCATGATAGAAAAGAAATTAGGAAGTATAAAAGCTTTTTTTTTTTGGACAGGAAAGAAAGAAGGGGAAAGGGACAACTATCAGTAACGGTAGTAAAGGATTTATCAACCGCTAAAAAGGAGATGGAAGGGGCCTACCAACACTGGTAGTGAAGATTACCTAAAAAGATAAGGAAAAAAGGCTAAAAAGACTCAGAAATGAGAAAAACAGTGAATGGTAACTCTACACCAAAGAACTAGCAAGAAAAGTAATTATAAGGTAATAAAATATAGTCAAAACACTTATCTAAGCCCAAGAGTAAAAGACAACCAATGTTCTTCGCAAAGTGGCAAACGAGATCTGGGATAATGTGTGAGGTGCATCCTGGGTAAAGGAGAGATGCCTAGGAGCAAAGTTTGTGACCATGAGCTTTGGTAATGGCCAAGACGAATCTGTACCCCTCAGTGAGAATACGGTGAAAATTGACATCACATGGGATATTCAATGACTCAGACAGAAGATAACAGGAGAAGGAAATGACTTAGAAAAGACTGAATGCCATACCATCTAATTGTGAAATATAGGAGAAAATCAGCATATAAGATCATTAATAACACTAGTACTAATAGCAAAAAAGGGTTATCTAGGAAATGAAAATTGAAAGTGGAGCTAAAAAATAGAAGTAGTAATGAAAATAATTAAGTGCATAAGATTAACGGAAAAGGAAATAATGAAGAATAGAGTTAATAAGTTGCAGGAGAGAAAATGCTCAAAATGGATGATAACTCTACAGGAACAATGATTAGGATAGGAAACAGAGGCAGTTAAGATACTATTATAAAACCTAATGAAAGACCAAGGATAAAGTCGTGGAAGTGAACAGACACAAAAGAAGAATATAAGGTGGGTTACCTGGGGAATGGAGATAAGAGAAAATAAAATAACATGGTAAATGGTTGATAAAAAATAAATTGCACTGTCCAGCTTTGGGTTGTACCTGATTTATTAAAATATCAGACTTTGACTGTTGGGAGAGAAGAGAGTTTTTAAATAACAATGCAACTGTCAGACAAGAGTGGACCATACATAAGGATTACACAAGCTACAAAAAGGATGTTAATTGAATAAAAATGGCATTTGTGTTAAAAAATCTAAATGTTGCAATCAGTTGCTAGCCAAACCTGCTTTTCCAATGTGACTTGCTGATTTATCCCTGGGGTGTTTGTAGGGATACCCAGGTATTTAACTCCTCCAGGATAGGGTTGCCAGCACCACCATCACTGGCAATGATGACCTGCCACACAGAAAAGTTGAGGAGCAGCCACTGCTGTCAACAAAGACAAGGGCTCTGCTTAGGTCTGGCTGTGGTACTAACTTCTTCTCTGCATGATGGCATGTATAACATTTTTATACCTATTTGAAGCAGGTAATCTGACCCCAGAGTAAGCATCCACCTACCATCTTTTCTTCCCCATCCCCTTCCAGGATGGGTACAACCATATTCCTTGACCTTCCACCAAGCAGCTAAGTCATTAACTGACCTTGAGACAATTGGGCTGTATTCAGGATTTTATCCCTCTATGCCAGTGGAGCAGGCTATTGCAGATGAAATTGAAGCAATTGTAAATATGCAAAATAATCTCTAATAGGCTTCCTATTTATGATGGAATATTATTTTAAAAATGTATGTCTAACTTGAAAGATGTAACAGAATCATTCATTAAGCTAACAGATCATGAAGTTCCATGGTTTTCACCAATGAAGCAAGAGAAAAGCTTCAAAATGGTTAAACATCTGCTCACTACAGCATCTATATTTAAATGTTATGAGGTATCACAACATATGACTCTGTAGGTAGGTGCTTGCCAAAAAGGTGTTGATAGGTTTAAATGTTAATACTAGGCTGTAGATCTGGAGAACCATATGTAGCCTAACTACAGGATACCACATTTGTAGCTATCCATCTAGATGAATTAATACCTAGTTTCAACCCCTTCCAAAGAGGGCTTGGGAGGCCAGCAGCTAGGTACTCTTCAAAATTAATAATTTATGCCAAGTTTTTACCCCTTTCAAAGAGAGCTTCAGGGACCAGACCTCAGGTGTTGTTATGATTTTCCATCCGATCATTCACATAATGAGGGTAAGTAAGGTCAGGGAGCCACTCAGCTTTACATCCAAAGGAAATCTATTCCATAAAAAAGAAGTTATTTTCTTACGATAACATTCCATCTGTGTTGTCGATCTTCATTCGTTCTTGACTGTTGGTCTCAGTTCCGACTCTCGGAACAAACTCAGCTGTTATATCAAGCTTGCACCAGCCAAAAACTGTTAAACTAAGGCTACCCATACTGCCTCTCTTCCCCTTTACCTCAGATCGAGTTTGTCTATTATGAAGAAAAAATATAAAAGCTCTGTCTGAGCAACAACCCTATTAGAACTGCAGGAGTCACTAGAAAGGGCAGGAGGGTGGGATGTCAAGAAGGATATTTCTGAGCACTGAGGCTCTTCCCCTGGAGATCACGTCTAATTTGTAATGAGTGATAAAGGTATGAGGAGTAGACCAAATTGTGGCTGAGTATATGTCTTCCATAGAAGCTCTGGAATGAGCTCTAACTTTTGTGGTAAGTCGACTTTATTCTGACTGTAAATAAATTTAATGCATTCTCTCAACTATTTTGACAACATGACCTTTGAAACTGGTTTGCCCAATCTAGTACCTGAAAAGGATAGAAACAGTTGGTCTGATTTTCTAGATGATTTTGTTCTGTCCAAGTAAAAACATAATTGTCTATGGACATCCAACAAATGTAAGCAATACTCTCCTTTATTTGAAAATTTTGGAAAGAAGACTGGTAAAACTATGGTCTGGTTGATATTGGAGTCTGACACCACTTTATGAAGAAAGGAGGAATTAGTTCTGAGTGATACTCTCTCTTTGAGAAAACGGATGTACGGATGCTTCACATACAGAGCCTGTAACTCTGAAATTCTCCTAGCAGATGTGTTAGCTACCAGGAAAAGGGTCTTCCAAGATAAAAACAAAAGGTCACAGGTGGCTGCTGGCTCAAAAGCTGACAAACTAAACATTGCAAGACCAAGGTTAGATCCCAAGGCACTATAGGATCTTTGAAATGTGGCTTCAAATGTACAGCACCGTTAAGAAAGGTTTTGCAAAGACGGTGAGACGTCAATGAATGATCATCAAATCTGTTACGGAAATTCAAAATGGCAGCTAAGTGAACTCTAATGGTAGAAGGTGAGGCTTCCAATTGAAATAAGGTGGCTAAATATTCCAGGGCCTTATCGACCAGAGCCAAGAAAGGATCAAACCATTTTTATCCGACCAGATAGAAAATCTCTTCCATTTGCTAAGGTAAACTCTTCTGGTGCATGGTTTATGAGAAGCCAGAAGTATCTTTTGCACTGGGGAAGACAAATTATTTTGCCTGGTAATTACAGGAAGTGGAGAAACCAAGCCGTCAGCTTGATGTGTTGAAAGTTGGGATTGACCAAGCCCTGAGGATGAGACAACAGATCTGGGTTTGGATCCAGAGTTCATGGGTGGTGAATCACGTGAGACCATGGAAAGGGAATCCAGATTTGATGGGGCCAATAAGGTGCAATGAGAATCACTTTGCTTCTCAACCATTGGGCTTTCTTCAGAAATTGGGGAATTAGGGGGATTGGTGAGAAGGCATATAGAAGTCCCAGGGGGCAATTGTGGAGAAGTGCTTCTCTTGAGGACTCCCCTTGAGAGGGACTAGGGCAAAGTAGCTGCTGCATTTGTGGTTTATGGGAGAGGCAAACAGGTCACAGCATGGCTGACCCCATCAAAGAAAAATTATTGTCACTAAGTTGGGATTGAGACCACTCAAGGTAGAAGAATACACCTGCTTAGCTTGTCCACAATCATGGTGGAGTTCTCCAGGATATGTGTTGCTACCAGAAAGCGGTTGGAGGTGACTGCCCTTTGTCAAACTCTTAGAGCTTTCCAACATGGAGGGTAGGATCTGGTTCCCCCTGTTTATGTACCAGACTGCTGATATGTTGTCTGACTGGACAGCAACTATTCCTGAAAGAAGGGCAGACTGGAATGCTTGCAGTGCTAAAAGCACTGCCCTTATATGCAGATTGGCCTCTTGAGGGGACCAAGTGCTTTGGAATGTCTTTTCCTGCTGAGAGGGGTAAAAGGGACTACTCCATAAATTCTCTCCTGGCTTCATCCACCAAGATAAATCCTTCCTGCAGTGGTTTGTTATCAGGATTGGATGAGACATCGGGTGAGTTAACAGTGACCATTGTGACACCAGGAGCCATTGAAGAAGCCTCATGTGGTACCTCGCCAGGGGGACTAAAGTGATTGTTGCTGCCATGGACCCAAGAAGTTCTAGAACTAGAGCAGGAAACCTGTCTTGAGAGAGTATCACTTGAAGCTGCGACCTCAACTTTAACAGTCTGTGAAGAGAGAGGAAGGAAGGAAGGAAGGCCATGCAGGATTTTGTATTTAGTTTTGCTCCAATTAATTCTAGATCTTGTGTGGGAGATAGTTTTGATTTTTCTCTGTTGATTGAGATGCCTAAGAACTCGGCAAGGTGTAGAATATAGTCTAAGGTGCAAAGCAGTAGATGCCTGGTGGGGGCAGTGAGGAGCCAGTTGTCTAGATATGGAAACACACAGAATCCCTGTAGCCTTAAGTGAACTGCTACAACTGCCTTGCATTTGGTGAACACCTTGGGGGCTGTGGTGAGACCAAAGGGCAGTGCTCAAAACTGGTAAAGACTGGCTTTTAGCTGGAAGCGGAGATATCTTCTGGAACATTTGTCCATCTTTATGTGGTAACACGCATCCTGAAGATCTATGGCGTACATCCAATCATCTTTCTCCAGAAAAGGAAGGATAGACTGAATCGTGACCATCTGGAATGTTTGTTGGACAAATTTGTTCAATACACTGAGATCTAAAATTGGACTCCAGTCCCCTGTCTTTTTTGGCACTAAAGAAAATCTTGAGTAAAATACAGATTGTATCTGGTCTGGTGGGAATGCTTGGATGACTCTTTTTTTTGAAGCAGCTTTTGAATCTCTAATGCTCCTATATCCCTCTGACTGGGTGGAACATCAGGGATTTGCCTTTGTGGTTTGGAAGGGAATATGTTAACCTCTGGTAATTATTGTCTGCACCCAGGAATCTGATGTTATAGAGTGCCAGGCTGCGTGGTACAGAGAAAATCTTCTCCTGACTGCTTCCAGAGGTAAGCAATCAGGCTGCCACTCAGGAGCGCTGGTAGGGTTGGCCAGAAAGGAATCCCTGGAACCCTGGTTGCATGGACCCTCCGCCATGGAAGAGGCATCTTCCCAAAGAGTCCCCCACCTGCCCTGGGTGGAATACTCACCGCATGCGTCTCAAAAACACCCTTGGGTCTTCTTGAACCACATCTTCCCACTCCTCTGATTCCTGGAGTAAGATTGTTGAGGAGTGGAAAAATGCATGTCCACAGCAGAAAGGGTCTTTCCATCCTATTCACACCTGGCTAATATGTCTCAGACATTTGGGACAAACAACAAAAGTAGCATCCACAGAGGCATTGAGAAAGGAAGACTTAAAGGGGTCTGCAAAATCACACAAGCGCATCCAGGTGTGTCGCTTAATGGCAATGTTGTACCTGCTGCTCTGGACGTCCCTTCGACTGTATATGTAATAAGCCACATAGATGAGCTGAAGGGTGGCAAGCTGAGAGGCAACCTTATCCTGGACCTTGCCAGACACTGCTTCTGCCAAGGTATCTGAAAGCTCAGTTATCAGATCCATTTGGAGTTGAGTGAAGTGTGCCAAGAAATTCAAAGACCGAATAGCAAAGGTTGTTGAAGCAAAGACTCACTTTCCAAATCTGTCCAAGGTTCAAGACTCTCAGTTTGGAGGATGGACAGTTGAACTCTCTTCGGCGAGTTCTTTTTTAGTGGCTGCCACCACCACCATGGCATTCACTGCTAGGCCTTTCAACCAATGGGGCTGATCCTCAGGGGCTGAGAGATTTTTGTCCGGTCTATGTGGGATTGGCTCTATGGTGTCAGCATGATAAGTTTAATTCATTCATCCACAGGCAGGGTCACCCAAGAAGTAGATGGCCAGGCACGGAAAGCCTGCAAGAAAACAGATTAGATTTATTTGAGGGCTTCCAATCACCCCTCTGTTTCAGAATTTACAGGATGTCTCCAAAGGAGACATCTTCAGGGGGTGATCATGGGGTGCCTTCCCCTTCATTGTAATCTGTATCCTTAGTGACAGATTCTTCTGGAGAATCCAGGTTCTTCCTCTTGCAAGACCTTTTACAGGGTGGCTCCTCAGGAAAGATCTGAGAAGGATTCCTAAGACAGAGGACCCGGCAGTAGGGTATCTTGCTGCTCTTGTTCCCACTGCCCTGAAGTAGCAGACTGTGACAGCTGCGAGCCAGGGGGTACAAAAATGTGGCACTCCGGATGGGGATGGCATCAACTGTGAGCCTGCTGAGGCTAGGACTCTCTCCATAATCTGGAAGGCAGGCTTTCCCAAAGAGGGATGGGAGCCCAGAACTGAGAAAGACAACCTTGGAACCAGGGTCACACCCACTCTGATGAGCTGACCACCAGAGTAGAAGCTGAGAGAGGACTTGTAACTGCCAGGGCACCAGGAACCATAGATGGCACCGTGGAAAAAAAATCAGAGCCAACCCAAGGATACCGGAGTCAGCAGCCCAAATCTCTGTCCCATGGGTGTGATGGCTCCAATGCAGCCGAAGACCACAGAGTTGGTTCTGTTACCAAGGTGAGATCCACCGTTGGTACCGAAGTAGCTGGCACCGGGAAAGTCAAAGTAGTGGGCTCCATGATCTGTGGAGAGGTTGAAGGAGGAAGATATGTGGGAGTCTTGGGGGAGTACCTCGGCTCTGGGAGGGAGGGACGGAGGTCTGAGAGGGAGCAGGAAGACCTCTGGCTGCCAAGAACTGATCCACCAATTGAACTACATCCAGTTCCGGGAGACACCTGGAGGAATGGATGGACATTTCCTAAGGGCGATTTTGGTCTTTCTACAAAAGGGCTTAACTGTTGACCCAAAAAGGGGTCTACTGATGGGCAGTATCTAGTCCTTGGGGTACTTAGTATCTCAACCTTCAGCACCATCATGGTCTACTGAAAAAAATGTTGTTTGGCAGGGGAAGATGGAACCAAAATATTTGAGGGGGCCACTGTCAGTGATTCCCTTAAGAATCAGTTTGTTTCGCCTCTTTGCAAAAGTTCGAGCACTGAAACCCTTGCAGAGTTTGCATGGAGGTTAGATTTCAAGATGAGGGACACCCAAGCAATAATGGCATGAAAGATGCCCATCAGAATTGGGCATCTTCCTGTCATAGTCACTACAGTGTTTGAACCCAGTGGTTCCTTTCTGTTCTTCTGCCATTTCTCTAGTCAGAAAACCACACACACACACACACGCATGCATGCACACACACACACACAATCACTCACCAAACAAGAAAGGTAGGAATATTTTTTTTTTGTAAATATACCAACAATGGTATGTGATGATTACTCAAAAAGGAGGGTACGAGAAAGTAAGACGCAAGGGAAAGGAAAAAAGATACCAGCTATGGTATCAAAAAATTACTAACAGGTAGAGGGAAAGGAAGGTCCCATACCAACGATGGTACAGCAGAATATCTGCAGGTAAAAATGGGATAAGGGACAGATACAGAGTCACTCACAACCATCAAGAACCTTAGAAAATAAGAAAATGAAGAAACTAGCAGAAATAGAAAAATAGTTATATACAACAAAAAACTTTTAGCACTTAGCTGAGAGCACAGCTGATGCATCTGATTTTCTATGCAGTAAATGAGATTTGCAGTAAAGGGGAAGACAGGCAGTATGGGTAGTCTTAGCTTGAGAGTTTTTGGCTGGCACAAGCATGATATAATGGCCGAGTTGGTTCTGAGGGTCGTAACTGAACCCAACAGTCAAGAATGAATGAAGACTGACAACATCAGATCAGGGATTCTCTATGATAGATAATTATCTTGCTAGTAGGAATTTATTTTGTGATGGAAATCAAGATCTCCTGAGTTGGAGTTTAAGGTAATATTTGTTTTGTGATGTGCAGGAGTTTCACAGGACAGTATCTTTTAAGGCTTTGTCAGATAGACAAAGGTCCCCTGTCAAATGTTTATAGGAAAAAGAAAACAGAGTGTGCTTTATGGTGATCTGGGTAGCTCACAGAGGAGCTCTCTTTGACTGTCCTACTGAGGAAACACAATGGTCTCTTAAGCTGGATCATACACGTAAACAACTAAACACCAAAGGGGACATTATATTCTATTATTGACTGAATGATGAAGGTGCAGTGAGGGGTTATGACTTCCTTGGATTTAAAAGATAACCCACTGGTGATTAGTTTAGCAATGTAAATGGACTTTCTAACTCCAGTGGACACAAAGTGTAGTTCGTTATCCCCAGAAGTGGCCATGTTCTTGATGACCAGGTAAATTTTAAAAAGAGATGTCACCTATCTGGTAGGTGAGCTGGTGTTTAGGTTTGCAAAGGACACAATACTGCATTAAGTTTAAGACTGTGGTGCGCTTGTTGGTGCATGTTAGTCCCTCCTGGAAAAGTTGTTGGGGAATTTGACAGGTCCAATTTTGCAATCATCTGCAAACTTGGTCAGCCTCTATATCAGAGATGGACCTACCTAAGAAGGGTGTATCCAGGACATCACTGGTAAATACTCTGACTGCAGCATTCCTCCAACACTAACAGATTGGGTTCTTTCAGTAAACCAGTTGCCTATCCAGCTGGTAACAAGATGTTAACATTTAGTTGGATTAGCTTATTGATAATGTCAGAATGTGAGATGATGACATGGGCCTTGGCAAAGTCCAGGTAGGCAGTGTGAACAGATTTGCCTGAATCGAATGCATCAGTGACTTGTTCAAAGAAGTCTACCAGGTTTGAGAGGCAGGATCTGCCTTAACAAACCCAAATTGGTTGGGGTCCACAGCATGAAGACTGTTTATTTGTTAATGATTTACATAATCATGTTTTCTTTTGTCTTAGAGATAAGGTTAGACAGATTTATGTTACCAGGATTGGCAGAGGCTCCACCATTGTGGATTTGGATGATCACAGCGGTTCACCATACCTCTGGCATGTATTCAGTGGTTAGGCTAAGACTAAACAGGCTTAGTAGGGAATCTAACAAGCAATGTTTGGAGAAGACTAGAAAACAGCTAGACAAGTTGCCTGAACCCATGGATCTAGTCTTTTGGCCTTGTACGGAGTAATCAGGACTTGTTTTGAAGTGATCACAGGTGGTGGCATGGGTATAATAATCTGTTGTGGAAAGTTAGTGAGACATAGGGGAGTAAAGTTTCAGCAGAAACTGTCCACCAATAAGCTATGTCCTCAGGGGATGGGTATGTGTTGCCATTATGTATTAATTTAGAGCACTGTTTAGTATTGCTTCAAAGGTTCCTAACACACCTGAAAAAGGCTTTGTGGTTGTCCTTAGAATTAGTGGCAAGGCTTAATTCATGCTTGCTTTTGGAGGATTTGATTTTGTTTCAGAGTTCTTTGTTGATCTTTTTGAGTATTCTTCCAGCTGATGAGGTATTAAGTCTGCTCTTGTGGGCTTATCAAATGACTACTGTAAAAAGATTTATTTTATGCTCCTAGAGAAGAAGCAGATATTGAAGGAAGGTACAAGTAGTCAGGCAGATTGCCTTCATCATCTAAATCATAAATAAGAGAGGACTGAATCAGGAGCAAAAAAGATCACCACCAGACAACATATGACTTGTAATCCCAGTAAAAGTATTCTCTGAATATGGCTATTCTTTAAATCAAACAAGTTCCCCCACTATTATCCTAGCAGCAGTTGATTTAGAGACAAAATAAATATCATGATTAACATATTTTTACAAATATGGAGACAGGTTAAATGTAATATTTAGCAGTTTAAGCACCTTGCTAACAAAAACCTATTTAGATTCCTCAACATAGATGCCAGGTGTTTTGGTACATCAGACTGATACCTGATCTTAAACTTAAGTAAACTGAAAGGTCTTGCAGCCATACGGTATAGAGGGACTAGTTTGACAGTACAAACATCGTGCATCTTAGAGTTCTTATCAGTAAGGATAAACGCTTTACAACCGGTTATTTTCCATCTTTAGCCGTGACTAATTCAGCCTGGACAACATGAGGACAGTAGGATTTAAACCCCTGTTCAGTTCCAAGGCACCCAGTAATATCTTCTCAAACCTTTAAAATATTGTGGGATGGAGCTTAATTTCATGCAAGAAGCTTCTGTTGGAGAAGTCAGAGAAGAATATGATGATGATTCACATGGGACTGCTAAATTTACAATCACTGCTTTCTCTTTAGAAACTTTTCCAGCTCTCTGTTTGGTATTCTGTCAAAACAGTGACAAAAGGTACTAGCACTGAAGTCATCTAGAGGAGTAGCATTCTCCTTTTGGACTCCCCACACTTTTCAGAATCATTACTCCATTCATGTAACACTGATGGATCTGGACAGGAGAGGGACACATTACTAGATTATGCTGCTTAGCAAAATCAAAATGAATGTTAGGTTACATACCAAGAGACAGTATAACAAATGTTTTATAATTAAATATAAAAAATACTATCCTTTTGTAAACTTTTACACATACACTTCTGAATTCTCTGTAGAGTCACTACATCAGAACACAAAGGATCATCAGACAATGTATTCATTCCCAGTAAACAAATATAATTAAATAAATATGCACATAAATTCAACTGTTGCCTCATGCTAGCTGAGTTTCTGATGAAGCATTCATCATGGACTCTTTAGAGATAACTGTCTTGTTAGAAAAATGTTAATCATCTTTGATTTGCTCCTAACATAATAAAAATCAGTTCAAGTTAACCAAAGAAGTCAACAAATATGAATAAATGAACTGCCGTCATCTGCTGATAATGCTTAAGTAACAAAAGCACTAATAAAAATTACAGGCAAGTTTCAATCTGGCGAGAAACAGTATATAATAATCATAGTAGTGTTTATTTTAACTATAAAAATAAAATTTCATTTACTACCTCTTACAGACAAGCCAACAAGGAATGAACAGAACGCTGTAAAGCCAAAAAAATACCCTGCTGTAAGAACACCATAAAACTTAAAATTATAGTTAACCCATTTAATCCTGAACAGCAGAAGGCTAATTAACACCTTTGCTTTTCTAAGCCACAAAAACATTTGCTTCCTGAGAGCTTTCCTCAATAATCCTCTGTTGGAAACATCCTTTGTTTGATTTATAATACCTGACAAATGATGTGAGTTACAAAAAATGTAAAATGTGAGCTCTTTGGCAGACGACAGTATGATACTGGTGTTCATATTAAATTCTGTCTGTAGATCCTGATTTTATAATACAGATTTAAGAAAGAAAAGCTATATTATGTTTGCCAAAAATGTTAGTGTTATGAACAAACACGAGGTTATAGTTCTATAACAGTTCAGTCAAGAGCTTTCCAATGATGCAGACAAAAGGGAGTAGCTTACTGCTGTTTTGTCATATTGCTAGACATATGCAAATTATACACAAAATAATTTCACAATATTTCCAAATAATATTAATCTACAACCAAATGTGTCACATGGCAAGTATCTATGGCAAAACTGTGTGCCTCAGTGTTTTGCATAAGATGGCATAATTTGTCCATCTGTACATCAAACAGCTACTTATAAAATGAATGCATTTATATAAAAAAGAAGAAAATAAAGGCAATAGTCATAACTGCTTTACCAAAAGTGTATTTTATCTCAGAAAGTCTTAGCATTAATCATCATGCTTTAATGTCATTTCTACTAATACCAACTGCTTGAATACACCACCCCAACAACACAATATCACTCTCTATTTTTGCACTATTAATGTAATCATTATCAATGTAATATGTTGCTCATTATTAACTCCAGCTCTGCATATCCCACAATGACCATTTCACTGTTATGCTTAGTAAATCATGTCAGCTTGTAGATGCTACCTTGTTGCCTTAGTTTTATGTCTGTGCCTTTACCAGGACTTCTGAAATTAGACTTTGAAAACAGGGATGAGAACACTCATTTCAAGAGTACAGGGAAGTCTCCTGTAGAAATAAGTATATTCTTACAGGATATACAGGAGCTCTGCTTTCCTGATGACTATACTCTTGTAGAAAGCAATGAGTTAAGAAACTCCTTTATCACAATAGCTGCTTTTGATACAACTTTCTGATAAGCCTAAAAAGCCATTTAAATAACAGAGATTTTCATCAGTGCTTTGCTGTAATATTCCTTCACAAAAAATCAAACTACTGAAAAATTTGGCAACTCCTTGATTAAAATATGAAGGAAAGAAAGATGAAAATTATATTTAAACTCACCCTCAAAATTCATATGTTTGCTCACATTTCCATAACAGCTAAGATGTTTTTATACTAATCTTACTAACAACAATATCACCAATACTTTAAACATTTTATGATTTAAATGTTTACTACTATTGTAGTTTCAGTAATGGAATACTTTGAAATTATGAAATATGTCATATTCCGAACCACTTTTTGGCTTACTTCCACAGGCTACAAAAAATGACACAGCAGTTTAACTTTAACAGTTATACTCGCACCAGTCTTTTGATGCAATACAGCAAGTCTTGTGAAAACACTCAATGGATATTTAAAATGCTCTTGTATTTCTTCAGTGTCCACTTTTTTCCTTTTTATATTTCCAATATGTGGTCTTCTCTAATGACTTTAGTGCTTCACTGTGTTTCTGTTGGAAATGTTTTCAGTATTCATTACCTAGTATGGCTTACAGCTGCTGGTCTCCTGACATACAAAGAAATGTATTAATTTTGATGTACAAATGAAGAGTAACAACACAGCTCTGAATTTATGACAATCAGAAACAGCCACCATATGGAATGGAAATAAAAGTCAACAGAAGCTACATGAAAACAGAATAACAACATTCCTTATAGCTAGTATACACCTGAAGACTCACCAAGTTTCTTCATATGAAATAAAGCTTTAAGCATACACAAAACAAATAATGGGCAGAGTGACCTGGACAGAAGGGCAAAATGTATTAACATGATTCAATCACAATCTTAGACAAACAGAAACACATTATCTTTAAATACCTTTTTTAACATTAACATTAACAATAACATTTGGAAGTAGAAAATGGCAGTGGTAGTGGACTGAGTTGTGATGAGGGAAGAGAGATAGAAGTAAAATCAACACCTTACCTGATTACTACATATTTTTATGGTACCAATTGGTTAAAGAGAGGAATAAATGAGATTTGGGATATGTTCAGAAATATTGCAATCAAAACAGATGTATTTAAAAACAAATTGCGGTTTAGTTTCAGGAGGAATTTTAATATTAAAAATATTTTAGAAAGAAAGGAAACTCAAGTCGAGGGTACCAGTAGGAAACACGGAACCCATAAATGTGGTAGATGTGCACAATGTTCTTACATTTACAATAAGAAAGAGGTTAAAATTGCAAGCATTCCTCAGAAGCTAGTAGCTAGAAGCTACAGCAGTTGTTATACTAAAGGAATAGTATATTTAGTGATTTGCACGGGTTGTGAAAGTTTCTACGTAGGAAAAACTGAGAGGTTGTTGAGAAACAGGATCTATGAGCATATTCGGGATATAAACAGACACAATGAGAACAATGCATTATACAGGCATGCCACCAAGTGTGATAAGGCAGACTTTAAGTTTTGGGTTTTAGAGGTGGTGCAATACCCTGAAATAGGAGGTGACCGGGAAACCAAAATTGAGTACCGAGAAATGATATGGCAATTAAGGCTGGATGCAAGCTGTGGAAAAGGACTAAATGACCATGTTTCTATTACGCCAGCACTCAAGATCCTAGCTACAGATCCTAAAATTATAAAGGGTGGACAATAATAGGAAGAAAATAAGGAGGGTCACAAGCTCATCCAGTATTTAATAGTAATTAATTAATAATTAATATTTCTGTGAACAATTAACTTTACATTCACAATTTTATAATGTTATATTTTATACTCCTACTTATATTTATATTTATATTCAAAAGCATTGATGTATTGAATATTGATGTATTGAATTAATTTTGTTTGCTTACTTGTAATTTAGTCGTGTTGGACGTGTTGGACCTGTATTTTAACTTTGGGACAATAAATTTTCATTTATCTATTTTGGATGTACTGCTTGAATTTCGGACAGCCTTCATTGTACCGGATTCTGCTTTTCTTCAATTGTGTGGTTGCAGTATTCTTCGGTATCTTTAAATACCTGCTTGGCACCAGGATATAATGAGGTAGATAGAGCTCTACAATATGCTCAAAATGTCCAACTAAATGCACGTAATGCAACTGAAGAAGAAAACTGGCACAATCAAAAGTTTTAAATGGATTTTTGTAACTGGTAAACTTTCTACTGTACTGACGCAATGCATTTGTAAAAATGAATAAAAAAATAACTTTAAAAATGAAATTCTTGTCTGAAAAGCTGACAGACTCAACTGCCATTCTCTTTTCCAGTCCATTTAAACATAACTGCATAACTTTCACAGGGTGCAAAGCTATTATTTAAGTCATAATAAGTTCCATGGGGATATCCCAAAATCTGTAGAAAGGTGTCTTCCCCTTACTAATAAAACAAAGTGAGCAATTATAATTGGCATAATGACAAATTAGATAATTACAGATAGGGGAATCAAAGAACATAACTTAAAATCATCTTTAACTGAAGTAACAACCTCAAACAAATGATAAAATAAAAGACAGAATGTTCACTTGTACTCTGATTTTAGCATCCAAGTCAGTAGTAGGGCAGTAGAAAGGAAACAAATGTTATTTACTTACCACAACAATAGATCCATGTTATCTTCTTATGTCTGGTACAACCTATTGTTTATTGGATCCAACATTGGACATCTCAGAATCTTCAGTCTGAGAACTGCACTGCCTCTGCTCACAATACCCTTCCTCTCATGCTCTCTCCTCAGACTATCTGCCTAGGACAACTCCCTGAACAAATACCAAAGGATCTTTACACGCAATCTTACAGACAAGACCACAATGCCAATCGTGAGTATTTTGCTAAAAACAGTGACAGCTTAGAGGGGTCATGGAGGGATAGAAGAATGCCTGAACTGGACAGAAAAGTTACACGGATCTATTGTTATGGTAAGTACATAACTTTCATACCCAATGTTATCTTTTCCATCTGGCTTCAACATGTGGGACAGAATCCCCAGCCACAGAAACCCCCTGGGAAAGAACATTCCACAAAATGGTGGAATCAAATGAAGCTGTTGACCTACAATGAATGTCCAGTTTGTAATGGAGAAGGAAAGGTATGAGTCCTAGACAAATATCATCAAAAGAGGACTGAGAGAAAAAGGCATTGTAATTAGCCACTGCTCTAGCAGAATGATCTCTAGGCTTCACAGGTAAGGACACACTCTTTAATGAGTTGACAAAGGAGATACAGTTGGAGAGCGGGTCTATATTATATCATCAAATGCTTAAAAACGCGAACAATGAACAATTGACCCCATGTAAGTGAAAGCTTACAATCTTGAAAGCTTAGAATAGTGATTTTTTTTTTCCCAAGGGAAAAAAATCACTGTTCCAAAAAAAAAAAAAAAAAAAAAAAATTGAAAGAATACATAAAGCGGGGGGCTTTGCCTCCCACACTCTCCCTACTTAAATATACCAACTCCAACATCTCACTACAGTGCCGAAAACAGCAAAGTAATGGAAGCGGCCAAGCAAATTCTTTCCCTGGGAAAGAATTCACTTAAAAGCCGCTTCGCTATTTTGTCTTTTCGTTGTTTTAAGTTCGACCAAGACGCATTCGACAGAATGCACCTTCGGTCATCTCATAGGAACCCTTGGAGTGCCACTTGGCTAAGGTCACTTTGGAAACAGGCTAACCCAGCCTCAACTTAGAAAAGGATACAAACAGTTGGTCAGATTCTCTAAACATTTGGTTCTAGCCAAATAGAACCTGAGTTATCTATGCACAACCAAACAATTGCACAAATATTCTCCTCGGTTACTGAAATTTGGAAAGAATACTGGTAAGTGAATGGAGCTAGTTCAAAGTAGATTCAGAAGCAACCTTGGGCAAAAAGGAAGGATTTATCCTAAGGGTAACTCTGTCCTTATGAAAATTCTTAAAGCTTAGATACCCTTCTGGCTGAAGTAACACCCACCAAAAAGGGGGTCTTCCATGACAATAATTTTAAGGATACCCTTGCTGAAGGTCTGAAGGGAGATTTAGCAATCACTTGCAGCATTAGAAGAAGATCCCAAGAGGGCACCAGATCTTGATTAGGTGTACATAACAAAATGCTGCCTCTCAGGAAGGCTTTAGATATCTTAAGAGCGGCCAAAGGCATATTATTTCTGCCAATATGCAAACTGGAAATGGTAGCAATTACACCTTTATGTTTGCATAACTCAGACTAGAATGAAAAAAAGCAGCCAGGATGACCAGGTTGGCATCTAAAGGAGTTGAAAAAGGGCCCAAGCCTTCAGAAGAGGCACAAATAGAGAAAGACTTCCACTTTTTAGCATACAACTTCCTGCCGGAAGGCTTTTGGGATGATGAAAGGATATGAATAACTCTGCCAGACAGCTTGGGATTCCTAGCCATCACTGGAACTGGAGAAACCATGCGGTCAGTTTGAGGGAATGGCGGTTCTAAACAGGTGTACCTGAAGGTTGGGAAATTAGATCCAGGACCTGATCCATCACCCTGGGAGCTAGAAACAGGTGATGTCAAAGAAAAGGCAACCAAACCTGTCCGGCCCAAAATGGAGCAATGAGGATAGGTCACTCTGAGATGGGCTGCCTTCTGAAGAAATTTGAATATCAAGGGCACGAGGGGGGTAGATGTACTGTAAACCCAGGGGCCAAACATACAGAACAGAATCCCTTGGCAACTGCATAAAAACTGATGCAGAGTGTTGGACAGGAAGGAAAAAGATCGAAAAAGGTTGTGCCCCAGCAGCTGAAGATTTGGGCCGCTACATTCGGAATCTGGGACCACTCATTAGGCACTGCAATCAGAAACTACTGAGAGGACATTGCCCACTGCTAGAACTCATGGCCTCTTGGCACAGGGGATAGGAAGAAGTTCCTCCTTGCTTGTTCAGATTCCAAACCACAGATGTGTGCCCATTTGTATGGCAATCATACCCTAGGGGAGTACATTCCGAAAGACCTGCAATGCTAGGAGGACCATCATAATCTCCAAAACAGTGATGTGAAGACTGGCCTTGAACCTTGCCCAGGTTCCCTGGACAGTCTTTTCTTTGAAATACTGGCCCCACCCCATTGTGACCATGACCTATGGATGAGGAAGAACAAAAAGTCATCCTGCAGTGACCAGCAGTGATTTCAGACACCAAATGTGGCAGCAACAGATGTTTGTCAAAATCACTGGAAAGTTCATGGGATGTGTGAGATAAGCCCAATGAACTGCTAGAGCCCACTGTGACACTCTCATGTGGGATTTTGCTAGAGGAACGAGACAAATGCTGTCATATGCCCATGTTGACTGAGAACTGAATTTACAGAAGGTTTGAGAGACTGTGAGATGCCTGCAGGTGTTGGGAGGTTAGGTTTGACAGCAGAAGTTTGGCTATCTGAATGACCATATCCAAATGCCAGCCTATAAACTCCAACACGTGAACTGGTCGCATCCTGGACTTTTCATAATTCACCGTAATGCCTCAGCATATACACAGCTCAAGTAAGGAGTCTTGATCTCTGATCAGGGATGCTTTCGTGGAAGTGGTAAAGAGCCAATCATCCAGGTAAGTAAAAAACTGGAATCCCTGTAGCCTGAGCCAGGCTGCCACTACTACCATGCATTTGGTGAACATTCTGGGTGCTGTGTTGAGACTAAAGGGCAGCCAAAAGCATAGAAATCTCCTGGAGTAATCTACCGAGCACATCCAGTCATTCCTCAGGACAGGTTGAATGGACTGAAAGGTGACCATCCAGAATTTGGTCTGTTTGATGAAATTGTTCAGGTTGCTGGATCCAAAATTGGCCTGATGTCAAGGTTTTTCTTTGATGCCAAAAATAATCTGGAACAGACCCTGGATCCTCACTTGACTGATGGGACCTCTCAGATGACTTGGTTGGCCATCAGTATCTGAATTTTGACTACAGCATCCCTTCTCTAATGGGGTGGTACATCTAGAAGAGATTTTTGTGAATACTCTGAAGTAAATAACAAGGGAGATGTATAGCCTCTAGACAAGTCTCTCAACACTCGTGTCTAAGGTGATGGCTTCTCAAGCTTTTGGGGGAAAAGTCAAGTGACCCCCGACTGCCTCCAAAGAACAGCAGTCAGACAGCCATTCAAAATCACTGAAAATGCCTACTGGAGAAGTGGAAAATGCACTCCGAGGGCAGAAAGACTTTTCCTATCCTGTTCACTCATAGTCAGCATCTCTTTGACCTTTGGCCCATAAAGGGAAAAAATGCTGATCGGAGCATAGACAAAGGATGTCTTAATGTAATCCACAAAATTACACAAACACATCCAGGCATTATGGAGCTTGAAAATTCTGGTGCCTGCTGCTTGGGATTATCTATTGATTGCTTTAGAAAACAGCTTCATGGAAATGTTTGTGACAGACTGCCTGGCCAACAACTAAGCCTCTATAGTCTTCTGTGTTTCTAGGGGCTGCTGAGTCTTTCTCATCTTTGACACTTCAGTCACCAGGTCTCGCAAAATCTTATCAAATGGGTAATATAGTATAGTGCATACAAAGCGAAGGTTGCTGCAGCACATGCATGCTTTCTTAAGCAGTCCAGAGCCACAAAATCCCTGCTGACAGACAAATCTACGAACTCTCTTCAGAGATATCATTCTTTGTGGCAACCATAACCACAAAAGCATTAATCGCTGAACCTGTACTCCAATAGGGGTCTGTCCTTAGGAGGGGCCAAGACTCTATCTTATTTCCTGGGAACTGGTTTCACCACATCAGGTTTCCTTGAAGCCCTCCATGACTTCATGTGTATAAGGGAATTCGGAGGGGGGACTACCCAGAACATGAATGGGCCAATGCTGAAGGCCTCCAGAAACAAAGACTACTCTAGGAAAGGGCATCTGTGGTCCACCCCTATGCTGTTTCAATAACTCCAACCAATCTCCAAAAGAGACTTCATCATGGTGTCCTCAGTGAGGGATTCATCAGGGGAATACAACATCTCCCACTTGCACTTACTCTTACCATGTCCCTCCCTGAAAGGAGAATCAGGAGGAGACCCAGAAGAAATGGGAGATCCTGAATGCAAAGAAACCCAGAGACCCAAAGACATGACCTGTCCTGGATCCAGCTGGTAAAGATTTGCAAGCCCAGAACCTTCGGAAAGAGAAGGATCTGATGCCTCTGCTGAAGCTCCCCTATCCAAGTAGAAGAAGATTCTCTCTACAGTGTCAAAACCTGAGGCTGGACCCAGCACTCCTTGGATTCATAGAACTGAGTGAGCCTCCAGTATCGGGTGCCAACTTGACTGGCTCCAGCTCAGAGACTGGAGCCAAACTGTCAAGTGTCAAAGCCCCCAGGGGCAGCAATGATCTGTAAACCAAGAAAGCTAACCTCACCTCTTGAGCTAGGTCTCCTAACTCTCGATACCAAGCCATGTCCAGCTCTGTCAATGCCTGAGTCTAGAAAGTCAAGGAAGGAGTCAGCGCCTGAAGTGGCCAAACTATCATAGCTGACAGGGAGTGGTCAGCCACCTGGAACTGTAAATCCTGGAGCCAAATGAACTGGGGAGGGGTAAAGGGGTTGGAGCTGAGGCCTCAAGCAAATAAGCTGAGCAGGCTGGGTGGATTCTTAGCTGTATCTGGGCCGGAAAGAAGGGCCACATCAGCTGTTCCAAATCTGATAGTTTAATGCTCTCAAATGACCTAGCTGACAGAAGATGCCACCGATGATGGCTCAAAGAACTTTCTCAATGGAATCAGATCTAAGAAACAGTTCTGAACAGGAGACATTTGGACGTGAGGTGGTGAAGGTGATGAGAGTTCTGCTTTCATTATGGGACAGGAAGGGGAGTACAACCTGTCCACTGAGGTTGAAGGGTCCTCTGCCAAGAAGGGACTGGGAATGCTGACAGTGGATGAATTTATGTCTTCTGAAACCATTAGGTCCAGAGTACAGGGCCAAACAGGAATCATTGGAGCTGTAAGTGCTGAAGATCATGGAACATTTGGCCCCAGCTGGCCCTTGGTGGATGAACAGGATCATTTGCGATCCCTTGTTCTTTACTGTGGGACTTAGTATCCTTGTCCCAGGACTGCTCTTTCCCCCTCTTCTTGGATGTTTTGCTAGGAGAGGGACAGGACAAAGAGATTGCTGATGATTGGAGCATTCCTTTCTTGACAACTTGGCCCACTGTTCACTGATGGCTCTGGCACCAAAAGCCACATAGGCTTGACAGGTGGTTTCTAAATGGGCAATGCCCAAACAGTAAAAAAACAATCTTGTGCATCTTGCTGAGACAATTTGTGTCTGCTCACATCACACTTTTTAAAACCAAACTTCTCCTTCTCCACAACAAAGCCAACACCACAAAACTTAATACCTTCACCTAGCAACTACAGTAATAAGCACTACAAACATACTCCAAAAAAATCACTTATCTAATGACAAATCAGAACTATCTAAATATCTATCAACTATAGTAGTATTACAAAAGAACTTAACTGCCTAACCACACTTATGAAAGAGAAAGAATTTTTTTTAAGGCAGAAGAAAAAGGCTGGAATGGTAAACACAAAAAGAACACACAGAAAACTCAAGTACCACGCCTAACCAATAACCAACCTAACTTGAAACATATACCTACAAGCAGACAGCAAGAACTAAGGATAGAGGAAACACAAGACAAAAAGTCACCTACAGCTGTCGAAAAAAAAAAAAGATGCAGTAGCAGAACTCTGAAGACCAAGATCCACTCTTGAAGGTGGCAAATTACACCCAGGAAGAGAGAGTTTGAGAGCAGGGTATTAAGGATAGAGGAGGCAGAGCTCTTGTACTGAAGATTCCAAGATGGCTGGTGTTGAATCCGATAGTCTATAGTGGGGTTACCACCTGTCCCACTTTGCGAGGGACAGTCCCTCTTTGGGCAGTTGTGTCCTGTAAAGAAATCGAAAAAATGGCAAATGTCCTGAGATTTTAGGACAAACATATTTCCTATATTTTATGTAATAGTTGCATAAAACAGTCTGTACCTGAAATATCTAAATATTATAAGAAACAGAATAAGCAACTAAAATGCTACAAGAATAAGCTTTTATTTAGGCAAAAAAGTGAAGTTCTGTCCTTTGTACTGGCCATGGGTATGTTTTGCCCTGCAAAATCTGACGTTTGTACCAAAAATGTCCCACTTTGGGCATTTGAACAGGTGGCAACCCTAATCTACAGGTTGAAGCTTGAGAAAATCAGATCACATTCTTCAGAATTAAATCAAACCTTGGCCAAATGACATTCAGAAAAACACAAAATGCTCTATTCATGATATTTCCTTATTGATTTACAAGACTTCTGTGGATTCTTTTCATGATGTTTAGAAATTGTAATTATAATAAGGAAATAAAGATGCAGACAAGCAAATGCAGCACTGAAATTCTACAGTGTCTTTAAAAGTGGTAAAACATTTCAGTCAGATCGCAGTCATCATTTCTGCACAGGAGTCTGACATACTGGGGATTCTTCTTTAGAACTGAAGCAGTCCCAATATGCAGGATCCTCTGGTGTCATTGGAATGGCCACTGTCAACAGTTCATGAAAATTCAAAGTTGTAAACTGTGGTATGTTCTTGCTTTCTGGCAAAAGAACCTGTAAAAGAAAATTAGAATGTATAGTAAAGGTGGCTGCAATTCTTTGTGTGTTCACTATGCATGCGTAGAATATAACATGCCCCAGTAAGAATTTTACATAATAATGTACAGTCAGTAAAAAAGACTACTGTGTTAATATTTAAAACATACAAGCTGTTCAACTATGTATACACGGGTACCCTCCCCAAGACTTATGTTCAGCCTGGGCTATTTTAAATTCAGGTGCAACTTAAGTTATTTTTTCATGTCATTTATTTGTTTTTATACCTGTATTAAAAAGGCACATATGTCAGCCTTCAAATACGAGTCATAAAAAATATCTAAATAAACAGGGCAATGAATACAAATGTTGCAAAAGCTTCATTTTGGCAAAGACAGCCTTGTACTCTTGTTTAACCACTGAAATTATAGTTTCAAAATAAATTGAGAATGTTTCCTGTATAAATGTGCAATTATAGATGGAATATCTGGAAGTATTTGAAGTTCCAGTAAAACAGAATGAAGACAGCCGCATGAATATGAAACACTTCCCACCTCCATGAGATTGATAAAACTCCACTAGAAAATCAGTAAGTATCAAATTACTGGGCACATCGTATACCTTTTTTGAAAAGGTAAATTATATCCTATACACAGAAGGATACATTCACTAATCTTTGAAAAAATGTCTGAATACTAAACCCATAAAAACAGGGGTATATTTCACTATAATTAGGAAAACAAGTGGTGTTAAAGTGTTTCTAATAAGCATATTTAACTTGTTTAAAATGGTACAAAGTAGCCTAAGCAGCACCTGTAACTGTGCTAATATGGTCCACAAAAATCACACATCAAATCTAGCATTAAGCCTAAATGACACACTCTACTGTCTACCTCGTTATATTCCAAACATTTGTCCATCTGTGAACATTAATAATTTATTCGTTATTAAACTGCAAACTCATAAAAAATTATGCACAAATCAAACTATAAACTTGTCATCATAAATTCAGGGAAAAGGCACCTATATAAATCCAGGTCATATCAGTTGTACACAAAAGCAGTGAAGATGACAAATTAATGCTGTGCAACTCAAGGGAATGCTAATTGGATCAAAACAAATGCTATAAAACCCTGCTGTAGACTAGCAAACCACCTAAACTTAGCCACTGTACTAGGGTGCTTACATATTTCTACTATAATGCAATCCATAAACCAAATGTTTATGAGAATATCTTAGCTCACTGAGTGCACATAAGAGATATAGCAGATATATCTAAATTTATATTCAGAAACACTGCAACAAACAGACACCAAGTAAAATACAGCTACAGCTTGCATTCATCTTCGCAGGGGCAAAGTCCTCTGGACATCAGAAAACTCCATTCAACTCTGAGATTAAACAACTTTGTGAGTAAGGGATACATTTGTTTTCTTGGAAAAAAATTGAAGCTGTGCAACCTCAGATTTAGAATATACTGTTAACAGCAGTGCAGGAGGTACATCTCTCTCTATACAAGGCAAATGAGGCTTAGCCTTCTACAAGAACAATTACATTTTAAACATATCTGGTTTTCTATTTTAAGCAGTGTCAACAAAAACAGCACATTTTCTGTCATTAACTGTGTTACAGACAAACAGAGAAATCCACTCAGTCTAAACTGACCATCAACTCTGACTATATTCCCTCTCTTGATACAGAAAGCCTTGCATGTATCCATATCAGAACTCCTTTCCACACTAATATTTTAAAATCTCCTCAATAATATCTATGTTTATACAGCCAAACAGCACCAGCATAACTTTTCTATACACTTCATGAACTCCAAGATTAATCCGTGCCCTTTGTAACACCCGTGCCCTGGCCCAGCAATCAAGGAGCCTCAATCCTCACCACTAACACCAATGAGGGGCGTCTCATATAGGAGGAAAGGATAACAAATACACACAGTAAAGTGCAATTTCCCTTAAGAGCACACAAAGATCACAGTCAGTCCGGGGCTGGTCGCTCCCTTGCTCTCCAGGTCCCCAATAAGACTCCCCACTGGCACAGCTATAGGGTCCAGATCTCAGCCTAGTGGGCAAGCTAAAACCTCCAGCACCCTCTCTGTCCAACCAGCGCTTCGTGTCCCTGCCCAAGTAGCTGACACACACACACACACACACACTTTGAGAAGAGTTTATACAACCACACAGACACTCCTGGGAAAGGCTGGCACAGGTTATCCATCTGTGCCCCTTTTCCCCAGGCTATACGGTAGTACCAGTTGCCACCACCCACTAATATTTATCAGCTACTTAAAGGCCCTTAAAAGGGTGTACAATTATTACTGTGCAATATTATTATCCAATTGGTAGTATAGCCCATGGCTAAAGCTATTGGAATGACTTTGTACAATTTTACCAAAGGCATGCAAGTACTCTAAAGAGCTTACATTATCTCTACAAAAACAGCCACAGTTGAAAGGGTTTAAAATATTTAATAACAAATAGTCAAAACACAAGACAATACTTTTTATTACACAGTGCTAGTCAAGAGTAGAGAGATCACAGAAAATACTTAAAATAATTCAGTAGTACAGTTCTGACACCACAGAAAAACACTTAGTCTAATCTTTCTAGTTTCTAGCTATTTCTACGAGAAAACACAAGTCTAAGATAAAGTTACATATAAACACAGGCAGAGTGCTGATCAGTTGGATGGTCAAGACAAAAATGCTTAATGCTCTCTGATTCTCTCTGTTTTTAAAATCACATTCCTGGTTCACATTACATCATTCTTCACACTTCCCTGGGTTACATTACATCATTCTTCACACTTCCTTGGGTTCCCAGGCTAACAGAAACTACATTTACATTCTTCACCTCTGGGCAGAACCCACAGCAATAAAGGACATTTATGCATGCAAATTCTGGCCATTAACTCTGGCCTTAAAACAATAGGCAGGATGCCCCACTCTAGACTCAATGGCTCCGAGTCCCAACATCAAAGGGTCACTACATGCTTTACTTGGTCAGCAGAGTGCACTGTTTTTACATTTTTTTCCAGTTCCACATGTAACACTATTTTTACCATTTAAGACAACAAGCCTGTGATTTACATTAATATTTACAGATGACAGAATTATCTCCAAAATTCTATCTGGCTAGGCTGGCAGCCTTCATCTATCTTCACCCAATCTTCACACCCTTCTCCATGCAAAATGGTGATTCTGTCAATAGTCTCTATGATCTAAAAGATTACAAAATACTTACATGAAGAAACCAATCAGTTTCCAAGCTCAAACCCAGTTTTACTACACAACTGAAATTAATCATTTCTTTTCACGTGTGATCCAGGAGGTTACTTCATGCAGAAAAGAAAATCCATGGACCCCTTTGATGTTCAAACTCACCATAGCCTGTGCCAGTGTCATAGAAGGACTGAACCTCACTAATGGGCCAAGTGACCTGAATTTGATTAGCAGCTTGGCTGCAGAGTTGGGGAAGATGGACACGCCTCTTCAGGCTGTGCAAGTGCTCACATTAGCTTGCACCTCGCAGATGATCACTGGTGGAAACTGGGGATGCACAGGGAGTATTGTCCTCAGGGGGTGGTATTGTGGCTGAGTTGTTGCAGATGTTAAATTATATTCAAGCAATGTCCACTGCATGTTCTTTGTTCTTCACTGAGACAAGATAAAGTCATATGAGGGGTGGCAATGTATGTGCATAACAAAACAACTCTTCCACAACAGCAGCATGACGCTTCTCCAGGATGCCTTGATCACCCATCGAGCCCTGAATGTGGTGTCAGAGAAAGTACAGAGAAGGCTAGTCTGGTTCAGCAGACTCAGTAAACAAGGACAGGCCCCTAGAAGCTGCTGATGGTCAGCTATAGGGAGATAAGAAAAAAAAATACTCACATGCTTTTCCTTGCTAACTGCATCCATGGGCCACATACCTACTGTAGCCACAAATACTCTGAAATAGCTACTTTACTTTGTCTACAAATCATATACCTGATTCAGTGTACAACACACCTTTTTTTTTTTGAGGCTCCCCAACTTTGCTTAGTGGAACACCATACATATTAATATATTATAGCTTAAATATGAAAGTTATGGACTTAGCATAAAATTAGATACATGTTGTATGATTTTCTTCTGGTTCAACCAAGGGTTGTTGAATTGGATAAGATCTGACCTCAGCACCGATTATGAATCTTCTCAGTTCCAGGGCTCTGACTCCTTCTCTACTCATAATTTCCTCCACTCCACTTTAGTACCTCAGATTGAGTTTGTCCTAGTAAATAATCTATAGCAATAACATTCAAAACTAAACCTAGCATACAGGTAAAAAGGAAGTATTGGATTACAGTCCGTTAGGACAGACAGGGTGTGCAAGAAAACCACCCAGCTACCAGAAGACATTTATGTCAATCTGGAAGGGGGACAAGAGGGAGGGATTTTGAACCAGATAAAAATCAGACAACATGGTGCCATCATTACAGTACATACATAACTTTCTATCCAGTGTTGTCTATTTTCATCCAATTCAACCATGGGACAGACTCCCATGCTGTTTTACTGGGGACTACTAAGGAAGGGTGTTCCTGAGAATGGTGGAACCAAAGAAGGAATGTGGTCTGAATTGTACATCCTGTTTGTAATGAGATACAAAAGACTGAATGGCTGACCAAGTTGCTGTAACACAAATGCCATGAATGGGTAGTCTGCTAGAAAAGGCTGTTGACTTGGCTGTTTCTCTTGTGGAATGAGCCTTATGTTTAGATTATAAAGACAAACCATTTTATTGTAGCTAAAAGAAATGCACTCTGATAACCAGCTGGAAAAAGTAACCTTAGTAACTGCTTTGCCTAGTTTAGACTTCGAGTAAGCAATAAAGTGATCAGAATTTTTTAACTGCTTGGTTCTACGAAGATAGAAGCTAAGTTGATGATGAATGCCTAGTGTGTGTAAAATGTATTCACCTTTGTTTGAGAACTTGTGGAAAAAATACTAGTAGATTTATTGACTGATTTGGATTAGTCTTGGATGCCACCTTAGGAAGGAACGATGCAATAATTCTCAAGGAAACTCTGTCTTTATGGAATACTAGACAGGGAGGCTTGAAAGAAAGTGCTTGCAGCTCTGAAATCTGTCTGGCTGATGTAACTTCCCCCAGAAAAAAATGTTTTCCAAGACAGAAACTCCAAATCAATGTATAAGGCTGCTTCAAAAGGGGGCTGAATTAATGCCTGTAGCATGGTAGTAATATCCCAGGGAGGTATGAGATCTTTGATAGGTAGTCATAGGAGAAAAGTTCCTTTCAAAAAGGCTTCAGAGACTCTTAAGGAAGCCACAGAATTATCATTATGCACTATGTGGAAACTTGAGATTGTATCCATTTTGCATTTTGATAGTGGAATAACTAGAACTATCGTGGAAAAATCCAGAAAAAATTCCATTATGGGAACTTCCAAGATGGCTTCACACTGATTAACAGCTTAATTTTAGCTCACCCAGTATGAAAACAGAAAATCAGAAAACAGAGCCAGTGAACTTGACTTTTTGGGTACATTTCGTAACTGGCTAGTAAGTGCACTGTCTGGATGCCAACAAAAAAGAAATTAAGAGAACCTGAAAGAAAATCAGTCATTAAAGTTGACAAGAAAACAATGACTGGGAAGAATCATCTAGCTGTTCAGCAAAAAGTACAAGACATGACTTCTAGTAACCTAGAGGAAAAATAAGTCAAATATGTTCAGAGCTGATTAAAATAAATGAACCATTAAAGGACTATATCAAGTCAAATAACAAAAGGCTGGAAAAATGGAAGAACCTTTAAACAGATATTCAGATGAGGTGATAAAAATGCAAAAAAAAAAAAAAAAAAAAAAAAAAATCAGTGGTCAAAATGAAAAACGGCTGCCTGTGTCTGAGACTGCTCAAGAAGAGATGTTTCAAAAATAACAGAATTAGAGGACAGTGCCTGTAGGGAAAACCTGAGACTTTCTGCTGTATGACAGCACAAATAAGCAACTGGACTGGTATTCCACAGCAGGAGTTGTTAATTGAAAGAGCACATTATGTGTATGCTCCAAACCTGGCTATGGGAAAGCAAACTAGACCTTGAAGAGTAGAGATGGGAATTCTTCCAGCAGAGTGAGTTGACTCTGACAAAAATGTTGCAGAAGGACAAAGTACTGAAAGTGGGAGAGAGTAGAGTATTTGTGGAAAATGATTACTTACTGTATACCAGGCAGAAGATAAATAAACTTATTCTAGTAATCAGGAAATGCCAAGAAGCAAGTGTGTGACTCAAGCTGCTATTTTCAGAATATTCTTTTCTGGTGGGTCAAAATCATCCTTTGATGCAAAACATGCTTTGGAGGAAATACAAAAGATAGTCCAACAAAAAGTGAGCTATAAAACAGAATAAGATTCTGTTTATTGTTCTTCTGGTAATAATGCCCATAGAGAGACTATCCCAGTGAAACGTTTTCCAATGTTTCAAAGGAAAATAGTTGAGAGACAGAACAAAAAGCAGAAAAGTTGACTAGAAGACCAAGGACTATGTTGAAAATTAAATAGAGACTGGATTTGGGAGATGGAGATCAACAGGAAGAAAACTATCAGCTCAGAAATTGAAGAATAAATGTGGGATTACAGACCATTAATTATATTTGTGAAACATGATGGAAGAAGAAAACCTGGAAATATTGGACTTCTTTGACTTTGTTAAACTTGTGGAGGATTCCAAAGTATATATGCCCTACTGCACGTCATTATTGTTTGGAAGAACATTTAGGAGGGGAAAGAGAAAGGAAATTAACTAAGTAAAACAAAATTTTAAGTAAAACAAACTTTTGTTCTTAACAGTACAATTTTTATAATGCATGACATAAAATGCTTGCTACAAAGTAAAGCTTTCTTGATTATTTCTGTGTGTAATACTGATATTAAAATAAACAGGTGCCCCTGCTTTTTTTCCTTCTTTCTTTCTTTCTCCTTGTTTAGTTTTAAGAAATGTAGGCACTGCGGTGTAAAAAGAGAAGAAAAGTATGGACAAAAAAGCATGATACAAGAAAACTTGATATGCTTTTTCTCACTTTGCCATAGGGGAATATCTGAATTAAGGTCATTGGTTTGATCAAATCACAAGTTTTAAGGGGAAGCAAATAAATAAAAGAACACTGAATAGAATGAAAAATGTTCCTCTAGCAAATAAATGAGTGACTGTAGTGGAGGCAACTGTGTATCTGGTCCTCATGTTTCTATGGAGACAATCTGATAAAAGGGCAATAAAAAATAGAACACTTCTTTCTTTAAATGGCTAGGAGACAATGTTTCCTGAAAGCATTCAAGTGTTTTCTCATCTGGGAGAGGAATAAAGGTAAGACAAAACAGACAGCACTTAGTTGGAAGTAGAAGCACAGGTTGTACCATGTGTCTTACTATGAATAGCCTTCATTATAGGATAGTTCAAGCTTGTGAGTGTGATTGTCAGTCTGGGAGAACTGTTCCTATTAGGAGAGTTAAACCTCATTATTTGAAGATGTACATAGTTTTGTGTGCTTATATTAAGTTAATGGGTTTAGGGGTGTGTTTTTTAAGGGTTTTGTAAGATGTGACATAGGCTCAAATGGATATGACAAGAAACAGCTGTATAAAAGATCAACCTGCCAAACATTAGTGTATGCATGTAACACAAAAGCCGAAACTAGACATCTAATTAAAAAAAAAAAAAAAAAAAAGATGTTACACGTAAGAGGTGATGATTTCCTAACATAATGACAACACTTTCCATATTATCTTTAAATGTGGATGGTCTTAAAGATATATACAAAAATTAAATATTAATGATCTATATTAAAAATGATCTATATTAAAAATTCAGAGTGCAAATAAGTATGCTACAGGAGACATCTGGAAAGAACTGCGCATGTAAATTTGATAAAGAATGGATTTCAGGATGATTATTCAGGGGAATATCTGAGACATAGGAAAAGGGGAGTACTTTTATTAACTGTAAGATGTGCTTCAATACTGATAGAAGATGGGAAAAAGGTAACTGTAGATTTGTAGTACTAAGGTGCAACTGGCAAGAGAGGCGGGTTATACTGGCATGTAATCATATTCCACCTAAAATTGCTATAATGGAACTTAAGAAGATTCCGGGAAAATAATCAGCTTTCAACAGGGAATATTACTTATAGGTGGGGACTGGAATTTGATTTGCAGAAGTGAAGATGTATCTGGAGGGTCCAGAAGGGAAAATATAATATAAGAGAGTAGATTTTTGAAGAAATTTATGAAAATATTTGGTATGGAATATGAGAATTCAGTAGCAGAAGTTCAGAATTAGTTTACATATTATTTCCCAAAGTACAAAGACTGTGCTAGGCCAGAAAGAAATTATATTTCACAGGAACATGTGCATTGAATTGAAAATTTTGATAGACATGAAAATAACTATTTTAGACTACACACCAATAATAACTAAAATAAAATGCTGAGTAATGAAACAAAAATAAAACACTGGTGCTTCCCCACCTATTTTTTAAAAGAGAGGAATTTAAGGAATGGGTAGATGAAATTATTCAGGAATTATAACAGAATATATAAATTTCTTCTGAAAATATAGCCAGGGAATGGGATAAAATTAAACTGGAGTTTAAAAATATGATGGAAATAAAAGAAAGAGAGATACAGTTAAGAAGTTACAATAATTATTTAGAAGGACAGTGAAAGGTTAAAGTATTGCAGAATAAGGGAAACTTCTCAGAACAAGAAAAGGAACAAGTGCAGAGTGCTAAACAGAAAATAAGGAATTACCTTGATAATATACATGAGTTTAGAAAGACTGCTGTGAAGCACCTATTTTGATAACTCCAGAGCACAAAAACTTTTAGCATAATGACCTAGGCAACAGAAAGTAGAAAGGGTTGTTGCCAAGCTTAGGGAGCCTATAACAAGAAAAATAAGAAATATTTTGGACATTTTATGAAAACCAGTATAAAGCAGAGAAATGTGGAAATCAAAAGGTACAAATGGAAATATTTATAGAAAAATTAAATATGTCAAGGTTAGAGGCAGATGAGGCTCCCAAAAACCTGAGGCTGGACCCAGCGCACTCCTTGGATTCATAGAACTGAGTGAGCCTCCAGTATCGAGTTATTCTGACTGGCTCCTGCAGCCCAGAGAGACTGGTCAAACTGTCAAGTGTCAAACCCCCAGGGCAGCAATGATCTGTAAAACCAAGAAAGCTAACCCACCTCTTGAGCCAGGCTCCCCAACCCCTCGACACAAGCCATGTCCAGCTCTGTCAATGCCTGAGTCTAGAAAGCCGGCGAAGGAGTCACGCCTGAAGGGCTAAACCACTAGCTGACAGGGAGTGGTCAGCCACCTGAACCCAAACCTGGAGCCAAATGAACTGGGAGGGGTATGTTATATGAGCCCCAAGTAAATAAGCTGAGCAGGCTGGGTGGATTCTTAGCTGTATCTGGGCTGAGAAGAAGGGCCACATCAGCTGTTCCAAATCTGATAGTTTAATGCTCTCAAATGACCCACAGCTGACAGAAGATGCCACCGATGATGTGAGCTCTCAAAGTGAACTTTCTCCAATGGAATCAGATCTAAGAAACAGTTCTGAACAGGAGACATTTGGGCGTGAGGTGGTGGAAGGTGATGAGAGTTCTGCTTTCATTATGTGGGACAGGAAGGGGGAGTACAACCTGTCCACTGAGGTTGAAGGGTCCTCTCTGCCAAGAAGGGACTGGGAATGCTGACAGTGGATGGAATTGTATGTCTTCTGGAAACCATTAAGGTCCAGAGTACAGAGCCAAACAAGAATCATTGCTGAGCTGTAAGTGCTGAAGATCATGGAACATTTGGCCCCAGCTGACCCTTGGTGGACGAACAGGATCATTTGCGATCCCTTGTTCTTTACTGTGGGACTTAGTATCCTTTTTGTCCCAGGACTGCTCTTTCCCCCTCTTCTTGGATGTTTTTTGCTAGGAGAGGGACAGGACAAAAGGAGATTGCTGATGATTGGAGCATTCCTTTCCTTGACCAACACACACTGATGGCTCTGGCACCAAAGAAGCCACATAGGCTTCTGACAGGGTGAGCCTTCTAAATGGGCAATAGCCCAAACAGTAAAAACAATCTTGTGCATCTTGCTGGAGACAATTTGTGTCTGCTCTTTTTTCATTAAGACACATCTTTTAGAAAACCAAATAAGGCTTCCTCCTTCTCCACAACAAAGCCAACACCACAAAACTTAATACCTCTCACCTAGCAACTGCCACAGTAATAAGCAAGGCACTCCACACACAAACACATGCTGCCACACACAAAAAATAAATCACTGTATCTAACAGACAAATCAGAACTATCTAAATACTCTATCATCAACAACTATAGTAGTATTACATACAAAAAAGAACTTAACTGCCTAACCACACTTATGAAAGAGAAAGAATTTTTTTTTAAGGCAGAAGAAAAAGGCTTGAATGGTAAACACAAAAAGAACACACAGAAAACTCAAGTACCACGCCTAACCAATAACCAACCTAACTTGAAACATATACCTACAAGCAGACAGCAAGAACTAAGGATAGAGGAAACACAAGACAAAAAGTCACCTACAGCTATCAAAAAAAAAAAAAGATGCAGTAGCAGAACTCTGAAGACCAAGATCCACTCTTGAAGGTGGCAAATTACATCCAGGAAGAGAGAGAGAGAGTTTGAGAGCAGGGTATTAAGGATAGAGGAGGCAGAGCTCTTGTACTGAAGATTCCGAGATGGCTGGTGTTGAATCCGATAGTCTATAGTGGGGTTACCACCTGTCCCACTTTGCGAGGGACAGTCCCTCTTTGGGCAGTTGTGTCCTGCAAAGAAATCGAAAAAATGGCAAATGTCCTGAGATTTTAGGACAAACATATTTCCTATATTTTATGTAATAGTTGCACAAAAACAGTCTGTACCTGAAATATCTAAATATTATAAGAAACAGAATAAGCTTAACTAAAATGCTACAAGAATAAGCTTTATTTAGGCAAAAGTGAAGTTCTGTCCTTTGTACTGGCAAATGGGTATGTTTGCCCTGCAAAATCTGGACGTTTGTATTACCAAAATGTCCCACTTTGGGGCATTTGAACAGGTGGCAACCCTAATCTACAGGTTGAAGCTTGAGAAAATCAGATCACATTTCTTTTCAGAATTAAATCAAACCTTGGCCAAATGACATTCAGAAAACACAAAATGCTCTATTCATGATATTTCCTTATTGATTTACAAGACTTCTGTGGATTCTTTTTCATGATGTTTAGAAATTGTAATTATAATAAGGAAATAAAGATGCAGACAAGCAAATGCAGCACTGAAATTCTACAGTGTCTTTAAAAGTGGTAAAACATTTCAGTCAGATCGCAGTCATCATTTCTGCACAGGAGTCTGACATACTGGGGATTCTTCTTTAGAACTGAAGCAGTCCCAATATGCAGGATCCTCTGGTGTCATTGGAATGGCCACTGTCAACAGTTCATGAAAATTCAAAGTTGTAAACTGTGGTATGTTCTTGCTTTCTGGCAAAAAGAACCTGTAAAAAGAAAATTAGAATGTATAGTAAAGGTGGCTGCAATTCTTTGTGTGTTCACTATGCATGCGTAGAATATAACATGCCCCAGTAAGAATTTTACATAATAATGTACAGTCAGTAAAAAAGACTACTGTGTTAATATTTAAAACATACAAGCTGTTCAACTATGTATACACGGGTACCCTCCCCAAGACTTATGTTCAGCCTGGGCTATTTTAAATTCAGGTGCAACTTAAGTTATTTTTTCATGTCATTTATTTGTTTTTATATCTGTATTAAAAAGGCACATATGTCAACCTTCAAATATGGGTCATAAAAAATATCTAAATAAACAGGGCAATGAATACAAATGTTGCAAAAGCTTAATTTTGGCAAAGACAGCCTTGTACTCTTGTTTAACCACTGAAATTATAGTTTCAAAATAAATTGAGAATGTTTCCTGTATAAATGTGCAATTATAGATGGAATATCTGGAAGTATTTGAAGTTCCAGTAAAACAGAATGAAGACAGCTGCATGAATATGAAACACTTCCCACCTCCATGAGGTTGATAAAACTCCACTAGAAAATCACTAAGTATCAAATTACTGGGCACACCGTATACCTTTTTTGAAAAGGTAAATTATATCCTATACACAGAAGGATACATTCACTAATCTTTGAAAAAATGTCTGAATAGTAAACCCATAAAAACAGGGGTATATTTCACTATAATTAGGAAAACAAGTGGTGTTAAAATGTTTCTAATAAGCACATTTAACTTGTTTAAAATTGTACAAAGTAGCCTAAGCAGCACCTGTAACTGTGCTAATATGGTCCACAAAAATCACACATCAAATCTAGCATTAAGCCTAAATGACACACTCTACTGTCTACCTCGTTATATTCCAAACATTTGTCCATCTGTGAACATTAATAATTTATTCATTATTAAACTGCAAACTCATAAAAAATTATGCACAAATCAAACTATAAACTTGTCATCATAAATTCAGGGAAAAGGCACCTATATAAATCCAAGTAATATCAGTTGTACACAAAAGCAGTGAAGATGACAAATTAATGCTGTGCAACTCAAGGGAATGCTAATTGGATCAAAACAAATGCTATAAAACCCTGCTGTACACTGGCAAACCACCTAAACTTAGCCACTGTACTAGGGTGCTTACATATTTCTACTATAATGCAATCCATAAACCAAATGTTTATGAGAATATCTTAGCTCACTGAGTGCACATAACAGATATAGCAGATATCTAAATTTATATTCAGAAACACTGCAACAAACAGACACCAAGTAAAATACAGCTACAGCTTGCATTCATCTTCGCAGGGGCAAAGTCCTCTGGACATCAGAAAACTCCATTCAACTCTGAGATTAAACAACTTTGTGAGTAAGGGACACATTTGTTTTCTTGGAAAAAAATTGAAGCTGTGCAACCTCAGATTTAGAATATACTGTTAACAGCAGTGTAGGAGGTACATCTCGCTCTATACAAGGCAAATGAGGCGTATCCTTCTACAAGAACAATTACATTTTAAACATATCTGATTTTCTATTTTAAGCAGTGTCAACAAAAACAGCATATTTTCTGTCATTAACTGTGTTACAGACAGACAGAGAAATCCACTCAGTCTAATCTGACCATCAACTCTGACTACATTCCCTCTCTTGATACAGAAAGCCTTGCATGCATCCATATCAGAACTCCTTTCCACACTAATATTTTATAAATTTCCTCAATAATATCCATGTTTATACAGCCAAACAGCCCCAGCATAACTTTTCTATACACTTCATGAACTCCAAGATTAATCCATGCCCTTTGTGACACCCGTGCCCTGGCCCAGCAATCAATGAGCCTCAATCCTCACCACTAACACCAGTGAGGGGCGTCTCATATAGGAGGAAAGGATAACAAATACACACAGTAAAGTGCAATTTCCCTTAAGAGCACACAAAGATCACAGTCAGTCCGGGGCTGGTCGCTCCCTTGCTCTCCAGGTCCCCAATAAGACTCCTCACTGGCACAGCTATACGGTCCAGATCTCAGCCTAGTGGGCAAGCTAAAACCTCCAGCACCCTCTCTGTCCAACCAGTGCTTCGTGTCCCTGCCCAAACAGCAGACACACACACACACACACACACACACACACACACACACACACACACTTTGAGAAGAGTTTATACAACCACACAGACACTCCTGGGGAAGGCAGGCACAGGTTAACCAGCTGTACCCCTTTTTCCCAGACTATACGGTAGTACCAGTTGCCACCACCCACTAATATTTATCAGCTACTTAAAGGCCCTTAAAAGGGTGTCCAATTATTACTGTGCAATATTATTATCCAATTGGTAGTATAGCCCATGGCTAAAGCTATTGGAATGACTTTGTACAATTTTACCAAAGGCATGCAAGTACTCTAAAGAGCTTACATTATCTCTACAAAAACAGCCACAGTTGAAAGGGTTTAAAATATTTAATAACAAATAGTCAAAACACAAGACAATACTTTTTACTACACAGTGCTAGTCAACAGTGCAGAGATCACAGAGAAATACTTAAAATAATTCAGTAGTACAGTTCTGACACCACAGAAAAACACTTAGTCTAATCTTTCTAGTTTCTAGCTATTTCTACGAGAAAACACAAGTCTAAGATAAGGTTACATATAAACACAGGCAGAGTGCTGATCAGTTGGATGGTCAAGACAAAAATGCTTAATGCTCTCTGATTCTCTCTGTTTTTAAAATCACATTCCTGGTTCACATTACATCATTCGTCACACTTCCCTGGGTTACATTACATCATTCTTCACACTTCCCTGGGTTCCCAGACTAACAGAAAAGAACAGTTGTGTACACCTACCATAAATGTAGATGATCGAGTGTCTTCACTGTTGCAGTCATGACTGTAGGGTTCCAGCCCTCGGTCAGCCAGAATCTCAAAGTCTGGGTCCGGCGTCGGTTGTTCAGCCATGCCTCCTGATGTCAGAGCGCCAGAAGTACAAAGCTGACAGCCGACGCCATCTTCTCCAGTTTTTCTTGCCCCAGATGTCAGGAGTCCCAAAATGAAAAAGGTCCCAGAACCTTTGCAAATACACCTCAGAAGAATGGTAAAAAAGGAAAAAGAAGAGGGGACAGGAGGGAGGGAAACCAAGACTGCAACAGTGAAGACACTCGAACATCTACATTTATGGTAGGTGTACACAACTGTACTATGTTCATCGTGTTTCACTGTTGCAGTCATGACTGTAGGGTAGAATCCCAAAACTGAAAGAAAGGGAGGTGGTCATAAAGAAGGAGGGGTGGCTAAAAGGCCCTGCAAGACTTCAGAGGCAAAGCCTGCCCTAGACGTACAGTAGAGAGGTAGATTGTAGTGCTTAGAAAAAGTATGCACTGAACTCCAAGTTGCAGCCTCCAAAATGTCTTTGGTAGGAACTCCCCTGAGGAAGGCCGCAGAAGTGGCAGCAGCTCTGGTGGAATGAGTCCGTATACTCCCTGGGATTTGCTTTCCATGGTGTGAATAACAAAATCTGATTCCATGAGCAATCCATTTAGAAATGGTCTGTTTTGAAATGGCTTTACCTTGGGAACTGGAAGCATAAGAAACAAACAATTGCTCTGATTTTCTGATGTCCTTGGTTCTGTCCAGGTAAAAACGCAGTTGTCTGTGTACATCCAAGGAATGTAAGATCCTTTCCCCTTTGTTTTGAGGAGTGGGGAAAAAGTTGGCAAGTGGATAGTTTGATTTAAAGCCACTTTGGAAACCACCTTAGGCATGAAAGTAGGATTAGTCCTCAAAGATACCCTGTCTTGATGAAAAATAATATAAGGTTCCACAGCCATAAGAGCTTGTAACTCTGAAACTCTCCTGGCAGAGGTAAGGACTAACAAGATAGCTGTCTTCCAAGATAAAAACTTGATGTCAGAAGAGGCAGCAGGCTCAAAAGGAGGCAAGGTTAGTTTTTCCAAAACATAGTTGAGATCCCAAGCAGGAATGGGAGGAGATCTAGGAGGCCGTAAGTTCTTAGCCCCTCTGAGGAATTGTCTCATGAGCTGGTGGGAAAAGATGGGAGGGTCTGTATCATAATGAGCAGAAATAGCAGAAGCGTGGATCTTAATAGAAGAGAAAGAGAGACCCTTATGCAAGAGATCCGATAAGTAAAGTAAAATTAAAGAAATGTTAGGAAGAAGAGGATCAGAATCCTGAGCCTGCATCCAGGAACAAAATCTTTTCCATTTTCCTGCATAAGATTTCCTAGTGCTAGGACGTCTGGCTTCTAAAATGACATCCATAACCTGCTTGGGTAAGAGGGAAGAAATCAAAGGTCCTGGATTAACCAGGCCGCCAGGCTGAGAGTTCTGACATGAGAATGAAGAACCTGACCCTGATGTTGGGACAGAAGGTTCGGAAACTGAGATAAAATCCAAGGAGGCTTCAGGCATAGGTTCAATAGAGTTGGATACCAAAACTGCCGAGGCCAATTCGGAGCCAACAAGATTATCATCTTAGGTTTGTCCTGCTTTATCTTCAATAAAACTCGTGGAAGAAGAGGTAGAGGCGGAAAGGCATATCCCGAGAGGTTCCTCCAACTGAATGACAGGGCATCCACTTTCCAAGCCTCTCTGTGGAATGTCCTGGTGCAGAAATTCTGTTGCTGATGATTTAGATGGGATGCAAAGAGATCTATGTGAGGACATTCCCATTCTGCTGTTATCATCCTGAATACTTTGGTGTCCAGCATCCATTCGTGTGGATCCGAAAGGTTTCTGTTCAAACTGCCTACCAGTAAGTTTTGTGTTCCTGGTAGAAACTGAGTTTGAAGATCCAGATTGCAAGCTAGAGCTGTGTTCCATAAATCCATGGTTAGTCTGCAAAGGGGGTAGGAATGAGATCCCCCTTGCTTGTTTATGTACCACATAACTGTGGTGTTGTCTGTCCGTATTAGTAGTTGTCCTGGATGTATGAGATTCCTGAAGGCCAATAGAGCTTTCTGAACGGCTAACATTTCCTTTAAGTTGATATGCAGGTGCTTCTGATCCTTTGTCCAAAGGCCCTGCAGGCAATTGCCCTGAAAATGGGCTCCCCAAGCATAATCCGAGGCGTCTGTGGTTAGAATCTGAGAGGCAGGAGGTACACGGAAGGGCTTCCCTTTGTTTAGAGCACATGCCCTGGACCACCAAAGAAGTTCCTTTTGAAGGCAAGGAAGGACAGGAATCAGTATGTCCAAACTGTGGTAATGCTGAGACCATACACTTTTTAGGTACCACTGTATTTTCCTCATGTGTAGTCTTGCATATGGTACGAGAAGGATGTAGGAGGCCATGTAACCCAAAGCCTGCAGGAATTTCCTTGCAGATAGATGGGTCAGAGTTGCCAAGGCTTTGAAAGTTGATGCCAGCTGTAATTGTTTTTCGGCTGTCAGAAATGCCATCTGGGTTGTAGAGTTTAGAAGAGCACCCAGAAAAGTTATCTGTTGTGATGGTGTCAAATTTGACTTTTTTATGTTTACAGAGAATCCCAGGAATTTGAGGAGGTTTTGTACAAAGTCTAGATGCTGGAGTAAGACATCCTTGCTGACTGCCTGAATTAAACAATCATCCATATAAGGGTAAATTTGAATTCCCTTGAGTCTGCAGTAAGCTACTACTGGAGCCAGGCATTTGGTAAAGACCCTGGGCGCAGTAGATAATCCAAAGGGCAGCGCAGAGAATTGAAAGTGCCTCGATCCGGCCTTGAACCTGAGGAATTTTCTGCGATCCTGCCTGATGGGAATGTGTAAGTATGCCTCCTTTAAATCCAAAGTCACCATCCATGCATCTTTGGACAGCATTGGAAGTAACTGCTGTAGAGTAAGCATCTTGAATTTTGGAATCTCTAGAAAGGTGTTCAAGACCGATAGATCCAGAATGGGTCTCCATGAATTTTGCTTTCTTGGTACTAGAAAGAGCCTTGAGTAAAACCCTTTTCCCATCTCTGAAAGAGGTACCAGTTCTATGGCATTCATAGCCAAAAGAGCCTCCACTTGGTTTAAGGCCTCCGTCCATTGATGTTTTGGAAGGTCTGGCCATCCGCTTGGTCTTGGCAAGGTATGAAAATGGAATTTGTAACCTCTTAAAATCACATCCAAAACCCATTTGTCCTGGGTTATATGAGTCCACTTTTGGTAGAAAAGAGAGAGTTTCCCTCCGAGAGGGGCTTCCAGGCAAGACGTTCCTGCAGCCCAACAGAGGCAGTCATTGAGTTTGTTTCCTTTGAGACTGCGGCCTGTCCTCCCCTCCCCTAGGGGTGGAAGCAGTCCACTGTCTTGGTCTATAAGCAGCTTGTGATTGAGGCCTACCTCTGGGACGTCTATATCTTCCCCTCTGAGGCCTGTCTGAAGTGGGAAAGGACCAATTTTTTGAAGGCCAATTCCTGCTAAATCTTGGTGGCTATACTTGTAAGAAATCTTTAACTGTTTGCATTGATTTCGCCTTGTCCTCCATCTTTTTAATCACCTCTTCAGCTATAGATCCAAACAACACATTAGGCTGAACAGGAGCATCCAATAACTTTGCCTTTACCTGTTTAGGTAAATTTTGTTCCTTTAGCCATGCATGTCTCCTAATAACGGTGCCAGAGGCCGCAGCCCTACAGGAAGCCTCCAAGGCATCAAATCCACAGTGTAAACCATGCTTCCCAACCTGTTCAGTGGCATGCAGTAAATCATGTAATTCCTTATCCTCTTCACAGGCAGAATTGGAAGTAAGCTTTTGTTTTAAGACAGACAATAGAAATTGCTGGTATTTAAACATATGAAATTGACAGTTTAAAGCCCTAATGGACAAAGTAGCAGAAGTGTACACTTTTTTACCCCATCTTTCTAAGGATCGAGAATCCTTTTCAGTAGGAATAGGATTTTTGGCAGAAGCGGCCTTAGCTCCCTTAGGACCCTGGGAAATGGTTTCAGGGTCAGCAGAAGGGTTCTTGTACAAGAACTGATGGGAATCAGGAACCCTGTAATATCTATCAGGTTTCACAGGAGCAGGAGGAAGGGAGTCAGGGATTAAGTTAGCCTCCGAAAAGGCATCATCCACAATATCCAAAACAGGAGGAATAGCCAGGGGTCTATGCTGGGGAAGAAGAAGAAATTCCCTCAACCTTTTCTTGGATTCCAAATACTCCTGTCCTTCCCAGTGGAAATGTTCCCTCATTTCATGCAAAGTTTCCCCAAAAGAGAAATCCTCAGGAGGAGAAGCTGAAGGAATGGATTCTTCAGCATCAGAATCCTCATAAGGAGGGAAAGAATATTCCTGATCAGAAGAAGAAACTGAGGAAACAGAAGCCTGATCAGAGGAATCATAAGAAATATCCTGCCTTGGCCTTTTGTCTGGAGGGGGATGAGAACCCCTAATCATAGTAATCAAATCCTCCGCCATCTTGAGTAACTGCTTTTGTGACTTAGGAGCCCAATCAGAAGAAGCCTGTGTAGAAGACTTTGATTTTGAAGGAGTCTTTGCCTTTGTCTTTGGCTTTGCCTTTATTATTAGCTGAGTAGGCCTGAAAACCCCTTCAGAAGCCGGTACCTGCACAGCGGCTCCGGACCCATCCGAAGGAGTGTTGTCCGAAGGTCCTGCAACAGAAATATTCAAAGGCCTGGTTGGCTCCTCATGCGAGTCCGTTTCGGCCATCGGTTCTGAAATGGCCGACGACAGGGGCTGCAAAAGCGCCTCACTGACGACGGCCGAACCTGAAGCTGGCTCCGGTTGTGCAGTATCATCAGATTTGGACCTCGGAGGCCTGTCTTTATCCTTGTGACGTTTATGAACTCCGGTAGCCGGGACTGTATCCGGCGACATTTTATAGTTAAAGCGCCTACCGAAGTAGTGAAAAGCAAAATAATCTGTTGCTACATTCTGTCAGGCTTGTGGGTGTATGGATAACTGCCACCAACTACCTTCAAAGTGCAGGAGTTGGGTAACCCTTCAGAAACACCGATAGGGTTTCTCAGTGAAGGGATCATGAAAACCCTAGCTGTATTGTCTGCCTCTGCCACTAGGTTGATGTCCATTGTAATTACCTACTCCTCTGTAATGAGAAGGTCTATCCCCAGGGCTGTCATAATAAGAACTCTGTGATGTATGGAATCAAATTTTCTTTCTAGCTCTTTGATTCCTAGAAAAAGTTCTCTGGGGAGTGCCAAGATGGATTCCCATTACAGGGAGAGTCTTACCATCTTACTAACTCCTGGTCAGTGTGTCTTCTTCCTTTAGTCCAAACAGAATGAAGCCATCAAAGGGGGCATTGATGAACGATGTCTTAAAGCTTTCTGCAAAATCAGACACAACCAGGTGTGCTGACCCATGGTGATGCCAGCATCTGCTGCCCTTGCTGAGCTATCAGCCTCATTAGAAAGCAGTCATATGGCTAAGTTGGAAGTAGAATGAAGGGTACATGGCTGGGAGTCCATGGTCTTCTGAACATCCGCACGCAAATTACCCAAGGCAGACTTGGAGAGCTTCTTGGTCAGGTCTCTCTGAAATTTAGCAAAGTGGGCCAAATAATACAGCTCTCTAAATGCGAAAGTCACTAAAGCATATATCCATTTCCCAAAACAGTCCATAGTCCTAGACTCACTTTTAAGGTGATGAACTGAAGAACTTTCCTCCAACAGTTTATTTTTAGTGGTTGCTGTTGCCACCATAGCATCCACTGGTGGACCCTTACTCCAGTGTTTCCTTTCCTTTGGTGCTGCCAAAAACCTGTCAGGTTGTTTGGGGATTGGTTCCACCACATCAGGATCCTTCCATGCCTGTTGGATCATGAGGTCAATGAGGAGGTTAATGGGTGGCACCAT